>NW_024412404.1:43813621-44079765 GCF_014898765.1 Herpailurus yagouaroundi
AATTTTTTTTTTTCAACGTTTATTTTATTTTTGGGACAGAGAGAGACAGAGCATGGACGGGGGAGGGGCAGAGAGAGAGGGAGACACAGAATTGGAAACAGGCTCCAGGCTCCGAGCCATCAGCCCAGAGCCTGACGCGGGGCTCGAACTCACAGACCGCGAGATCGTGACCTGGCTGAAGTCGGACGCTTAACCGACTGCGCCACCCAGGCGCCCTTGTGGGTACTCTTTTTATCACATAATTATAATAGCATTGAAATGCAGACATAATAAATACTTTGCTCAAGGCTACACAGCTAGTACCTGGCAGCGCTAGGTTGGGTCTCTGCTATGGATGCTCTTCTGTTTTAACTGAATTTTCCAGATCTTTACTGAGTGTACAGAGGCTTATCACATGGTCCTAGCCCTCTAGGAGATCATAGTCAAGATAAGGAGCTTAGACAGTCTATATGTCACCAGAAATCCAAGCAATGCCTGCTAAAGCATGCTGGCCCGGTGCGTTGTTGGGATCTTAGTGCAGGATGGAGTCCTGCCCAGTGTGTAAGGGATCTTCGTGCAGATGGTGACAGGAGAGTTGATTTTTGAGAAAAAGATGCCAGGAGTCAGAGGACTGATGAAAGCAGTCAAGGGAAGGGAAACCCTTACCAAAACCTGGGATTCAGGAAAATTGGGGAGTGTTAAGAAAATATATCTGATCGGAATCAAGAATGTGCGTAAGTTAGGGTGGGTAGGACTCATTGGAGCTTAAATCCCAGGTTGAACCTGTAAGTAATCTCTTTTATTGCAAAGACCTGCCTCTTTGTGGAGGGAAGAGTTTCTCCACTGAGGATAGAGTAGGACTTGCACTCTCAGAAAGGATTACTTGACTCTTAAAACACATTCATTTGTTTGTTTTTTTCACCAAGAAAGGCAACATTTTTAGCCCCTACCAAAAAATTGCATTTATGTCTCAATAAGAGAATTGATAAATGCCCTGCAGACAGATATAGCTGAGCAGATTTTCTCCACTTAAGTCTTGAGAGAAGGGGGCTGATAGCCCCATCTCACACTTGACCATCACCCTCCTGCTCTTTCTCCATTATGATAGCAACCTAGTACTTACTTAATGGTTGATTTCTAGACCCTTTTGCACAACAGTTTCCTTATTCTAAGGAAAAGAGGAATTTGGTGGTGTTGTTTCCTTTGGGGTACAGAAAAGGAGAGGATATTTGGCATGAACTAGAGAGTTTTGGTTTTGGTTCATCTTACCATCCTTACGTCTGACTGTTGAGTCTGTTCTGTAGTTCTTTCCCACCCAAGACCTGATCACTTCCCAAAGGAGCATTTATCTGGGAATTTTTGGAGGGAAATCATGCATGCTGGGAAAACTTCTTAATATTCTTTCAGGGATACGTAAGTAGGACAAAATCATGTCTCTCAAAATCCTCAATACAAAGTTTGAGTTTTCCCTAGTTCCGTGAAATATCTGTTTTTTTGTTAGAAAATGTTTTCAAAGCTCAGGAGAAAATAGCTGCATTCGCATTGAACTTCCTCTTACAGTAACAGTGATAATACTACCTTCCATTTGCTTGCCTACTCCAAGTTACAAAGTATTTTTCAAATGAAACTTTTGAGATAGCATTTTCTCCATTTAAAGGATGTTGACACTGCTGTTTGTCATAAATGCTACAAATATTTCCCTGAACTTGGACGCCACCCATGATTTCTACTTGCTTGCCTACCTATGAATGCCAGGCTCTGAAATCATCTCTGCAATGGTTAAATACCAGCTATTGGGGTCATGTGTTAGAACACAATAAGAAATACCTTATTCAAGAATTCCCCTTTGCACTTCTCTTTCAAAGGCTAAGTGAGTATTTTGTAAGGACTTGACCATGTCATTATCATCAGTGTTCCCTTATGAAATTCTTGACTGATATTTGTCTCTTGCTTATGAACTGCAAGCTTGTGAAACACAAGCAGTTTCTTCATCACCAGTAGCTTCTAATTAAGTCACAGCTTTCAAGGTAAACAAGTAGCTCATTTTAAGTGGAAGAAAAGTTAACTAATCAGTTCATTGTCATTTTCTGTGTAGGCCTCAAACTGACATTATTTTGTACATAGATGTATATATATTCACATAGAAAAAAACAACAACACCAGCCTACACACTCTCACACAAGGGTATAGTGGTTCTCAAATTTAAATAATAGCTACATTGCCTTTCAGAGAAAATAGGAGTCATAATTGAAAAGCTGAGGAAACTTTAGCTAGGCTAATAAGGCATGCTGTTTCCCATAAATTGAAATGATAGGTAGCTAGATATGCATGAAGACAAAACAGCATACAAATGAACCCATCTATTTGTGACCGTGTACTCTTGGATGCATAGAGATTAGAACCTAAGTGCTATTTCAGGTAAGCCCTGCATCCAGCATTATCTTTATACCATAGATGCATTAGGGTAAAGTGAATAATGGAGCCCTATGGAATGCAGTGCTCTAATGAAAACTCAAAATAGTCAGAGCTACTAATCTGCAGGTAGATTGGGGTCCTACTGTTTGCTTGCCCTGACAAGCTGTCAGTGTCTCCTTTCAATAGGATGTTCTTGGAAACAGGAAATGAAACATCACCTGGCCTTTTTTGTTCCTTTGTTTTTCTATAAATGGCTGTGAGTGTTAGTATTTTGTTCAGAAAAACATTCACATGAAAACAACAGTTCCAACCATACATGCCTCTGAAAAGGGAAAGTACGTGTGCTATTGTGAAGAACTTCCAGGTGGCTAAAATGTTACCACCTCATGTGTTTGTGACAAAATAAGATGGAACAATGTACCTCACCAAAGGGAGGACACTGATTCTCTGGGGAGGACTTCGTTGTCCTTGGAAGGTATCTTCCTTTTAGTGGCTCTCATCTCAGTATTATAAAGTCATAGATGCTGGAATAAGGAAGGGTCTTAGAGAATGTGTAGTCTGGTTTCACACCTAGTGTAGCAGACACCTCTTGGACACCCCAGAGGATCACCCTACTTCACCACAATACCACAGTGCTAAGCAACTCACATATACCCAAGACAGAGATTTCCCCATCTTGTATAATGTCTTTAGCTGTTAAAACAATGTTTTTAGGTTGAGCAGTAGTGAACCTACTATAATTAATGTCCATCATTACCTGTTCTGCTGCCCAGAGCTATACTGAATAAGTGGGATCCAGCATTGCACATAATTAAAGAATTATATAGCTGGAAAGGACCTCAAGAGATCTCTTTGTCTAACCTTCCTCAGCTCTAGAAAACGATCAGATATGCAGCTCAAGACTGATTTTATGCATTTATGCACTTACTCCTCATGCATTCATTGAGCATATACTATCTATCCAGCTTTAGTTTAAGGGCTGCGCTATAAAAATGAACAAGACAAATACTTGGGAGCTTAAATTATTGTGCAAAAATATTTGACTATTCTCTTTAAAACCATTATGAGAATGGAAATATTTTCTTTTTTATCTGTATTTTAATTGATATTTTTATGCATTCAACTACTTATTTCTTTCACAGACATTGTCCCTTTTTAGTAGTCAACAAATAGCGTTTTGTTTAACTAAACCTTTCTTACTAAAAAAAAAAAGTAAAAGACATGATAATTAATTCAGCTCTACTCTTCTTTACCCTAAGCTATCTTCAATTCATATAAACTGTTTTCAGAACAACCTGTTTTTTTTTTTTACCTTTAATCACATTGAATGTCAGTTTCTCTACAATGATTGTAACTAAACACAGTATTTAGGATTTAATAGAAGGATAGTTTTTTCTATTATGCATGTTAGCTATCTGTGAACACATACTAGACTCACATAGACTCACCGTGGCTTGATTACCTCTTATAATAGCATCATTTCTAGAAAGTATGATTGACAATGACCCCAGTTGTTTTCAGCTTGAGCTTACCATTAGTTCTTCTTTTCCTTTCTCTGACTGTGGAGCTTTTTTTTTTTTTTTTTTCTAATTAAGCATTCTGTTTTAAGTTGGTCCTACCTTATAAGTGACTTCTAAATCTACATTCCCAACATCTATTACTCCCCAGAAGTTTAGATCCATCCATCCAAAAGTCTCTTTGACAATGTCTCAACCTGGAAGTTCAAAAAGCACCTAAACCTTGATGTGGACCAAATAAAAACAAACAAAAAAAGCTTTTCCCCATCCTTTTCCCCATCCCCTTTCCCCATCTCAACAGCTTAACCCTAAAAATCTGTTGTCCATGATTTATTTCCTTTGCTGAAGCAACCTGTATACATTATATTGACTCCACCTCTAAAAGTATCTTTTCCATCTCTTTCTCCACTACTATAACCTTTGTCCAGGCCCCTGTTCTTACTTGGTATCTTACAATTGTTACACTTTCCCTCAGCTCATCTCCTTGCATCCACTTTGAGTCCTGACAATCCATTCACTATAAAGAAATGAAAATTATGTTTTAAATTTAAAGCAAATTATATCTCTCTCCTTGCAGATGGAAACAAGGTCTTTCATAGTCTGTCTGGTCTTGTTTTCTGACTCCGTTTTCCTTCTATAATCTACTTTCCCACTGATCTACAGCCATTGGCAATCTTTCTGTTCTCCCTTGTGAAAGCAACTTCCTTTCACACTAGGTCTTACCTCTGGAATGGCTCTTACCAGGGTCTAATCAGCTTGTTCCTTATTATCATTCAGACCTCAGTTGAAATATAACCTCTTCAAAGAGGACTTTCTTAAACTTTCAATACAAAGTAGCTATTGTGGTCACTCTCTACCACATCACTTTGTTCTAATTGTCTTCATGACACCTATTTGTAACTCATATTTTTTATAACTCATATTTTTAATCCATTTGTCTGAATATTGTTTGTGTCCTCAAATTAGAATGTAAGTTCCACTTACACTAGGGCCTTCCCTTTCTTGTTCACCCCTAGATCCTTTAAACAGAGGCCACTGCCAGACCAGGTACAGTTAAGCATCATATATATTTATAAAGGAAGTGTATTTTATTTTGATTTTGTATTCTTGTCTTGCCATTATTTAGAGGTCAGTTGGAACTTTACACCTAAGTATTGGAGACCCTAACAATTTTCAGTTTCACCTGTGGATCTAATAAAGAATTCCCAATTCCTTTGTCTGGGCCCTTAATGAGTTATTGAACTGAGTAGGGAAAAGAAGGTGCATCCCTTGGGGATACCATTCACTATAGTTACTTCAAAACATTAAAAAAACCTCCCTGTAATCAAAAAAGAATAGCTCACATAAATGGCAGGCCATCCAGACCCAAATTTCTGATACCCAAGAGATTAAATTTTCTAATGTCCTATTTTTTGGAGTTTGTTCAGGAGTTTTGTTTTGTTTTGTTTTGTTTTTAATAATTACCTCAGTTCACAATATTCAAGTGTTAGAAGTTCCTGATCTCATAAAGTCACCAGTATGGCACAGTCGTGACCTTCCAAGTGGTAGGCTGACCATAAATGAGAATCACGGGATCCATTCCTCACCCTGATTCTATAGGGATGTCTCCTTGCTTATGTTTATAAGCATGGTTTGTAATGGATTCTTTGGATTTTGGTTATTGTATATGCTAGCTTTCCCACGTGGATTTTGGCATTTCTTAGTCTTTCTTCTGATCTCATTCTTCCATCTAATCCATGCTTCTACTCCTTCCACATGAACTCAGTTCATACAACAGGCCTTTTATTTTCCAGTTTTTCTTTTCATCTTGGGCTTGGCTTTTCCTTGGAACTTCCATCTCAGAGCTAGAAGGCTATGATGGTCCCTCCGTGTCTACTCTGTGGTGTCTCATCCACTGTACAAAGTAATAATGACTATCTTCTGCCTTGTTCTCAATGGCAGTGGTAGGAAGGCTCCTCCTTCCCTGGGACATTGGTAGCACCCACCATTATTTTCTCTGCTAGTGTTAATAAGTGATCTTCACTGGTAAGGAAATTCAGAGAACGAGATAGGACAGAGGCCTTCATCTCACTTTGGCTTCTTCCTATCAGTATAAAACCCAGTTTATCCAAAGTCACCCAAACAAATAACTAAAGAAATGCTTACTTATCTCCTAGAGCTATTGCCTAGTTAACTAGTTAGTGGCCAGGACATACTCGAAAACAACTATGATTATTTTAGGAACTGAGCAGGTCAATGGCAAGAAAGGTATGAAGTTCATTCCCAATTGTGCTTTCATCTTCACCTTCGAAATAAGAAACTCATTTTTAAGAAAAGCAGTTCATATCTACCCAACTTTCTCTAGGTCAGCTTGGATGATTATGTAGCTTTCAGCCTATTTAAAAAAAAAAAGTCTGAAATGACCAAATTCTTAAAAGTTAAGGAGGTATTGTTTTTTTGTTTTTGGGTTTTTTTTTTAACGTTTATTTATTTTGGGGAGACGGAGTGTGAGTGGGGGAGGGGCAGAGAGAGAGGGAGACAGAATCTGAAGCAGGCTCCAGGCTCTGAGCCATCAGCACAGAGCCTGACATGGAGCTCAAACTCACGAATCATAACCATGAGATCATGACCTGAGCAGAAGTCAGACTCTTAAATGACTGAGCCACCCAGGCGCCCCAAGGCAGTATTGTTAACTATCATCATCATGTTACATGTTAGATCGCCAGAACTCATTTATCTTGCATAACTGAGACTTTGAACCCATTGAGCAACATCTCATTTCTCCCTCCTGCCTCCTCACCACTACCCCTGGAAACCAGCCTGATTGTGGTAATCTTTTCATAATATATACATATATCAAAATATCACATGGCACACTTTAAATGTATATAATTTTTACATGTCAAAAATAACTCAATATTTTAGAAAAGTCAAGACAGACACAATTTGTGAACTCATAAAAACTTAAGTTTGGACTGTCTGCTTTTCGTTTTTTGTGTGAATATAGACTTAGGTGTATCATAAATTCAGAAATTGGTTAAGAAAGGACAAGACAAAGAGAAAGAGACAGAGACAGAGAGTCGGAGAGAGACAAAGAAGTAGATATGTAGAGAACAGGCTGAGTAGGTTGACCAGTAATGGAGAGATTCCTGCAGCCAGTACATGAATGCCAAGATAAATCACGCTTGAAAAAAGTGGATGCATTGGAAGAGTGCCATTAATCATTCTTTATTTCTTTCATTAATTTATTCATTTAACATTTATATAGTGCCAACTAGGTGCCTGTTTTTTTGCTAGGTGCTAGGAATGCAAAAATGAATAATATGGACTTTGACCTCAAAAAGCTCACAGTTCAGTGGAAAAATCAGACACGTATTTATCTAAATGTATATGTAATATCATGTAAGAAATCTTATAATAAAGATGTGTGGGTGGTGTTAGGAAAGCATTCAATTAACAAGACATACATGACCCCTGAACTCTGAAGATTATCGTTTTGAACTGGTGGATTTAAGATCCATTAAGAAGTTATCACTCAGCATTATGAGAGGAAAAGCCTACAGAGTTCCTATAGTTGAACTCAGAGAACCCTGAGTTATGGAGTCAGGGAAGAATTAAGAATTAATATGGCCAGGAGGAGGGAGCACAGGGAATAAAGCAAATAAAGCTGCTTTGGGGAAGAAGGAGGGTCAGGTACTTGACAATATCAAGAAAGGAAAAGAAGCAAGCACTCAGAATTGCCCCAGTCTCCTCCACTAGTAACCTTCTCTTTAAAGAGTTTCAGGTGCTGTGTCCACAAAGGGCCAGACCTTTCTCTTAGCACTGGACAAAAGAGGGATAGTGTTGTCTAGAATGTCTTTGACACTCAGCACTCATCTCTAACAGCTCCTTAAAGTGGCACTGGGGAGGGAAAATGATCCTAACTTTCATTCTGAACAAATAGGAAATTGCTTTTCTTAAGGTTTGATCTGAAAGACACACACCTCCCCTCCCATAGGCTACACCCCGCACTACTCAATTTATCTGTGTCAGAAACTCCAGGGACTGAATTGATTGTGCTGTAAATTGAACCTCAGTTCTATTCTGAGTACTTGAAACGTTACACTCCATCCACTAAGTCCTCCTGCTTGGGTTGGTTGGTGGTGTCGGGGTGTGTGTGTGTGTGTGTGTGTGTGTGTGTGTGTGTGTGTGTGTGTGTTTTGATTCTAATATGTTGAAATATTTCTGCAGTCTGGTGCTATCTCTGCCTGGGACAGGAATTACAGTTTTGATCAAATCTCATAATAATATAGGGAGATGCTGAAGATTAATGCCTATTGATAATTCAAGCTGCCAGAAAGTGAGATACAGAGGAGAATTTAATAACCTGAAAAATTGTTGCAAAAGAGTATGGTTTTATTTTCAGCTGTCTCTTCCATGTACTTGTTTCCAACCCAGGGTGAGTTTTGACGAGGGCCACTCCTGGGACAAGTATGGTTTCACTTCGGTTCCTCTCTTTGTTGACGGGGCTCTGGTGGAGGCGGGAGTGGAGACCCAAATCATGACGTGAGTACTTGTTTTGCTGTGGCCGAAAGGAGTTCAAGAACTGGGTTCTGTTTCCACTGAGGCCACAGGTTTTCCCAGGGAATCCAACACCAAAGCATTTCAATCTGGTCCATAGTTTCCTCATCTGTAAAATGGAAATATGCAACCTTATACCCCACTGATTGGGAAGGCTACTGACAGCGTCTGAGAAGCTAGGCTTCTAATTGAGCAGTTAAGATTTCTAACAGAATTTAAGATATTGTAAATTTCCATGTGTCCAAAATCCAAGCAAATGGAAAACTTCAGTCTTTAGACATGTTTTCTTTCCAAAACTGTCCAGTAGGGGGCGAGGCACAGGGACAGAGCAAACAAAATAGCCCACATACTGAAATAAGAGAATATTTTAAGTACTCCTGGAGCCTGTGGCGCGCGCGCGCACGCACACACACACCACGGAGTTGTTGTTCTACTTCAAGTTAATTTGCTGTGAACGTTTTTGTATATCACTTTACATTGAGAATAGATCATCTTAAGGCTTTAACAATTCCTGAAATATTTTCTGAATGTTAAAGAAAATAGTAAGTTGCTACGATTTTTTAAAACTCTATATAATTTTAATTCCTAAAAAGTTGATCACCTATGTGCGTTTGTGTGCATGTGTGTACGTGAGGGATATGGGAAGATAGTTATGGTAACCTTCTACCAGCCAATACCACCCTCGCCTCCTTCACTTTCAAGTGACTAGAACACTCTATGGCTTAATTATCACTGAATGGAATTGAGGGAATCTTCTGGGTAAGATTAGGGGAAATCTGCCGTGTCGTGGAGTTGGCACAGAAGGGCTCCCAGAATGCTTCTCTGCTGGTTTGGGAGAAGAGTCTGGTCTTCCTCCTCTAGGGAACACTGCTGTTCTTTGAAACTTTGTGTTACAAATGTCTTTATGGTTTGAACCAGTCTCTTCCAGTATTCCTTAACCGGCTCTGAAGGGAAGGCAGATACAGGAGCAAATGGCTAGTTCCATGTCTTATCTTTTTCCCAGGGTATCATTTAAAAAATCGGTCTTAACTACAGCTATGCAGTTGTGATCAGAGGTCATAAACTGGCCACCAACTTGACTCCTCTGCCGTGTTCCACCCCTCTACTTCCATTCTCACACCCAAAGTGTTGACCAGCACGCACACGCACACTGGGCTTTCAGAGTGACAGAAAAAAACTGACAAAAAATGACAGAAGAAATGGTGCACAAGTGGGGGAAAACAAACAAATATAATAAATGGACAAAATCTGATCCCAGGTTTAGGGCACCCGAGTTAGAATTCTATAGAATCCTGTGGCTGTGGATTAACTGTCTGGTAGCTAACCATGCTATATATTCATTTCTTCATTTTAAGACTGAATCACTCCTGCTTCTTTTAAAAATGTTGAAATCCTAAAACTCTTTGCCTTTTTAGCAAATTTAGCAGAAGCCCTGTAAGTGTGTCATGTCTACAGGACTTGTATACAGAAACAGTCTAGGATTTCCAGTATCCTCATTACTGGGGGGAAAAAAAAGGTTTATAATAGAAAATCTGAATGGTTCCACAAGAATACCTTTAAAATGTTTTGGACAAGTGCCACAAAGAGTTTTTTTAAGTTCTCTTTAATTCTCTCCGAATTTCTCAAATTGCCAGGAAAATATTATCTCTTAACTCCAAGGGCGGTGAACTGTGTCTTTTAAAGACTCAATGCTCATTTTTGAGCTTCTGCTATGTCTTAGGTGCTGGGTTGGATCCTGGAGCTCTGTGGTTGAAAACTGAAAGATACGATGTCAAACCCTATGAAGAGCTGCTCTGATTCTCCATGGGGTATATTATGTTACTAACTGATGTCTGTAGATGCGAACCTGTGTTATGGTAAGACTTCTCTGGACAGTTCTGTCATAAAAGATGAGCAAGGATTTCCTGCAGAGTTTGTTGTTCAGGATGTAAGGTTGTAATCTGAGTTTTGTCCAGGAATTTCTTCCCATTTTCTTAAAATACA
Source organism: Herpailurus yagouaroundi (assembly GCF_014898765.1). NCBI lineage: Eukaryota > Metazoa > Chordata > Mammalia > Carnivora > Felidae > Herpailurus > Herpailurus yagouaroundi. Next base: position 43,824,055 of record NW_024412404.1, read on the forward strand.
CCCTAAACAGAACTGTCTCACTGTCCAAATTTCTAATGAAAGTTTCTAAACAAACAGACTCTGTTGCTAAGCTGAGAAATCACTTTATTAAAAGTTAACAATTCTGTATTCAAGTGTAGCTGTATAAGCATACACATTATTTAAGATACAGTATATTATTGATGCTTAGAGTCTAAAGCTTCACCATTTGTTGCATATGCAGCAATAATGTATGGTGGAAGTGTAAGTTCTGGATGTTCAAAGGAAGCATCATAATATAAATTGTATTTCTAAGATACAAATGATTTAGTAAATCTATATATATACATCTATCATAAATATGTATATGCAAGTGTATATAAATACAGACGCATACACATACACATTTACCTATACATGTATGTATAGAGAGAGAGATAGGTAACAGATACAAGTAGAGAGAAATCTCAAGGATCTAGGGGCCTGGTATGACCTTTATAGTTATACTGCCAAAAAAAAAAAAATAGTAATAGAAGTTAAAAACATCGTTGGTGCCTATGTGGTAGATACTGTTCTAGATGAACAAATCAGAGAAATTCCTGTCTTCATAAAGTTTACCTGATTGTACATTAAATAAATGTGACATACAAATGACTCTGTCATTTTACCCAGAATACTCTGCCAAGAGATTAAAATGTTTTCTTGTGAATTCTGGGAAGCATATGGGATACTGGGAATACCGTCATCTTTTTTCATGAAGATCTTTGACATGAACTAACTTTTCCAAATTATTTCCTATCCTTCACTTAATCACTAGCTATAGAAAGAAAACCTTCCTCTTTTCTAGGACTTTACATGTCCATCAAGGATTTAAAGTATTGAATTCTAAATTCTATAAGGCAAGTGTGCATTCAAGAAGGTTGTAGATTCTGCTTGAATTTATCAAGCCAGATATGGCTGCATTTCATAGTCAAACCTGACATAGTCCTAGAACTTGGGCAGTGAAGGTATACATGGTCCTAAAGTCAGGTGTTTCCTGCTTTTGTACCAAAGGTAGATACCAGTCCCCCTTTTATTTTGTTTTCCTCTCATCCCATAATGTGATTGATCCTGCATTTTCTTGTATGAGCCCTCTTTGAATGCATTGCATGCTTATCGTGGGCATTGCTTTGAACGATATCATATATACACCAGTCTCTACATGACCTGGCATTCCCCAGCAAGTTTAAGGCTACATTTTAAATTCTGTGTTCATCTAATCTTACATGGTAATAATTTTTTTCTCAGCTTCAGATAGAGTTTAGCTCATCACATGGATACGAAGGAGATTGACCTCAGGGCCAAACCATTTACCGAAAAGACGAGATAGCACTCCTATTTTTCTTTCCTCCCCACCAAGACTCCGCAAGAGCGGTCACAGCTTCTGCCCCTTCTACCTTCTTTATCAAGATACTTTAAATGCTAGTAAGTAGCAGGAACTAGGGGAGGGCATCATTGCCTTACATGGGATTTGGGACAGGCAGGTATTTTCATGAAATTAAGATGCGTTTGGAAGCAGTTGTCCAACCAAGTATGAACAATTCAGGCTTCCTGTTTTTAACTTTTCATCAAATTCAGAGTTTCTCTAGTATGAAAATAATTGAGGTTTTGTCAGGGTTCTTCAGACAGCCACAAGTGTGAGCCCTGGAAGGATTGCCAAGAGGCAATTTTTGTCTCTCCCTCAGATTTGAAAAGGACTTTAAACCCAGGTGGCCCAATTGGCTAACCAGTGTTTTCCCCTCATGGAATGACAAGGACATGGAGGGAAGCAGGAGCTCAAAAAAAATTGATATATTCCCTAAGCACTGTGAGGGCAGGGAGTCCATTTGGGGATAAACGTGCTTCCTCTTGTCATTTAACCAAAAACTTACTAATGATGTAGGCTGTTTGAATTCTGGATTTTTCTCCTCGGGCTTAACCCTAACTCTGTAGCTCAGCTTTGGTCAGGGAGAAAGAAAGGCTAGCTCATTCTCACTGAGGTTATATCGCTTTATCTTGCTACCTTCATTTAGAGGATGTAAATATTTATCAGGATACAGTGGTTAATTTTGTGTCAGCTTGACTGGGGCCTCTGGGTGCCTAGATATTTGGTCGCACATATTTCTGTGAGGATGTGTTTGGGTAAGATTAATATTTCAATCATAAAGCAGACTGCCCTCCCTAATGTTTGTGGGGCTTATCCGGTCAGTTAAAAGTCTGAATGTAACAAAAAGGCTGAGCTTTCCCTGAGCAAGAGAGAATTCCTCTTGAGTGGCTGGCTACCTTTGAACTGAGGGACATGGCTTTTTCTGTCCTTGAACTTCAACTAAAAAATCCACTTGGGTTTCGAGCCTGAACTACTCTATCAGCTCTCTTGGGTTTCCAGCTTGCTGACTCACCCAACAGATCTTGGGACTTGTCAACCTCCATAATTGTGTAAGCCAGTTCCTTATAGTAAGTAAATCTCTCTCTCTCTCTCTCTCTCTCTCTCTCTCTCTCTCTCTCTCTCTGTCTGTCTCTCTCTCTGTATGTATGTATATACACACATATACAGCTGACCCTTGAACAATAGGTTTGAACTGCACTGGTCTACATATATGTGGATTTTTTTTCAATGAATACAGTACAGCACTATAAATGTATTTTTTCTCTTCCTTGTGATTTTCTTTTCTCTAGCTGACTTTATTGTAAGAATACATTATGTGATACATATACACAATATGTACTAAGTGACTATGTTATCAGTAAGACTTCCAGTCAACATTTGGCTATTAAAAATTAAGTTTTTGGGGGGAGCCAAAAGTAATACACAGATTTCTAACTCTGCAGAGGCTTGATGCCCCTAACCCCCCCTGCATTATTCAAGGGTAAGGGTCAACTGTATATGTATAACTTATTGGTTCTGTTTCTCTGGATAGCTCTGAATAATACGCAGTTTATAATTGAAAATTGTGTAATGAGCTTCTAATATGTTTCAGACTCTCTTAGAGGGTATTAAAGAGGTAAATACAATTCTTTTTACCTTCAAAGAACACTCACACCAATGTGTTTGGGGAAGGAGATATACCAATCATCAAAGAACCCTGGTTGTATAACCAGGATATGAGTAAAAGGAAGTGAAAACTTCACACATACAAAAAAAAAAGTGATGATTGAGTTGGTCTTGAAATTTCATAGCAGTTCACCAGTGGAGAACCAATTAATAGGTAATGGAATATAAGCTCAAAGAAAGCACAGATTTTTTTTCAGTTTTATTGAGTACTGTAACCTCAGTACTCCTCCTGAAAGAGGAATTGCCACATTGTAGAAGGTCAGTAATTATTTGTTGAAACAATGACTGATTTCAAGACAAAGAACCAAACAAAGTAAAGTGCCACAAAAGAGCACATGGCTGGGTCTCAAGGGATTGATATTTTGAAGGGTCTTTAATTATGTTTAAGAATTTGACCTGTATCCAGAGTGATGTTCTTGAATTTGAAAATATGGTAATGCCATTCCTCTTCTCGAAGCCCATGGAAGTCTCTCTATTGCCTTTAGGATTAAGTCATTGAATAGTCTATAAATGTCTATACTTGATCACACGTCTGGGATCTCATTTCTGTCCCCAACACTGACTACTTTTCTCTGATCCATTGGTGCCTTCCTGCCCCTGGGTTTTTGTATATCTGTCTGGAATGTGCTTGCCTTCTGAACTTGAACAACCAAACTTCTGGATATCTTTCAGGTCTCAGCTTAAGTATTAGCTCTTCTGGCACATTCTTTAGCCCACCAGATTACATTGAGGACCCTCATGCCACATGCTGTCTTAGCCCTATGTAGTTTTCCTTCACCATGCTTTGGAAAATAAATATTAATGAAAATGGCATTGTTTTTCAGTAGCTTCCTCCTCCACTTTCATCTGCCCTTGATCCACAGACTCGTGTGTGTGTGTGTGTGTGTGTGTGTGTGTGTGTGTGTGTGTGTAAACACACACATATGACTTTAAGTTCTGTGAGGGAGGATCTTTGTATATGTTGTTCTTTGAGTGCTATATGTTTACCAGTGTTTAGGATATGATGGTGTATATGTCAGTGATTAAATGAATAAATGAATGAATTAACAAATGCATTTTATGGTCCCCAATAATCTCACCACTATTGTGATTGTAGTGACTTATCTGGACTCTGAAGTGCTATGATCAGAATCCACTAGTTGCAAGTAATGAGGGTCTGGGAGTTGAGTAGGAATCCGCATTCTGTGTGCAGAGGTGTGTATGGAGTATGATGACACAAGGGATGGAATGATGTGTGGCCACCAAGAGGCAGCTGGAGAACGAGAACCAAAAGGGGGTGATTCCGAATTTCCTCAACCATTCACAAGAGTCTGCCCAGCTACCACTTCTCCTGAAGGCCAGTGCTTGGGGAGCATGGTACCTTCGAACATGAGCTCTACAGGGAATTCGTGTGGGAGAGACAGTCCCCAGCTTGCAAGCATGGGGTTTACTTACTTTCATTGCTCTTTTTTCCCACCGTCTTTTCAAATGTTATTATTTCGGCATCTCCCTGGTAACCTTGACAGGAACCATCTAGTCTAGCCTAATTCATTGTGAAATGTGACCATTCTTATTACTTAAGGCTAAGAATGGGACTGGATGATTGACAAGCAGAGGGCCTACTGCCACCTCAGACAGCGGCTCTCTACCTGATGGGATGAGTTGCCTGCAGCTGCTGGAGTACTCGGGCCTCTTTGGTGTAGTATTTGCCCCCAGATTAGCACGCTAAGGAGAACTCTTTTTTGCTTGACTCAGATGTTGAATCAAATGGAGAAACACTGCTTTCCTACATTCTCAAAGCTATATTTGAAATTCTTTCTTGATATAAAATATTTGAGCCCATTGGCTGTGATTTAGCTGATCTCTAACAAGAGCAAGGGAGAACCTGATAGTCTCTCAGGGGAAAAAAAAATAAACCAAAAGGAAAGTCCTGCTTCCCTGGAAGAAAGTGGATGCTTCTTGCCAGGCGTAAGAAGTACCTTCTTACCCGTCTGTGTCTGTTCAACACCTTTTTTGTCAGGTACCTGAGCACTTTCTCAAATTGGATTTTATAGATTTCTCCCAACAACCCTGCTGTGTAGATCAGATTGTCATCACTCAGCAGATGAGGACACTGAGGCTCAGAGAAATTCACTGCTCACCTCACAAGTTCAATAGGAGGCAAATTGAGAGCAAGGACTGTGAATTTCAAATGTAAGGCTAAGAGCTGAAATTTGAGGAAAGGTAGTAGAATTCTCCAAGGTTTGTTCAATAAAGGACCGTGGTGTGTGGGAACAAGAGTGACAGGATGCTAGCTATTCACTAAGTATTGATGGATGGCCACTGTCCTCCAGGCACCAAGTCACAGAAGACCCATTCAAACACAACCTGTTTGAAAAGATATGGTGAACATGTGCTAGAACTGGAGAAGGATTACATTGGAAGGTATGGGGCAAATTGTAGTTGCTATGAGACATCAAAGAAGAGATTGAAGATAGAATAGCTGGAAAAGGTTTTGTGACTCTGCAGACAAGAAGTAGACAGGGAGCATTATGAGCAAACATGGAGCAGTAGACCCTGCCTGTCCTGCAGAGGGGACAGTGAGAGGTAGAGATACTTGCAGCAAATTGTCTAGGGCCAATTGCCTCACTGACTCCTTGTATAAATCCAATTGTAATTGGCATAAATCTCAGATCCATTGTTCCACTAGCGGAACTAATAGCCATAGTGACGGGGGAGAAAGAACATTTTACCTAGAAAATTATACAAACTCCAAAACTGCAGAGGTTAAAAAAAATGAAGACCTTCTTTCCACTCACGAGACTGTGACCACATGCTTAGCAGGGAACATGCCCTTAAATATAGCCTTAGTGCCATGCAGAGACCCAACCCTGAGCATAAATGCATTGTTTAGCCTCTGGTAACTGCATCTGATAAAGTCGTTGGAAATGAACCAGTGCTGCTTCCATTGATCTGTTTTTCAGTTCTCTGCTATTTGCTGGAAGAACCTGATTTTACTTTGCCCAAAGTAAGTCATTCGAGTAATCGGTAAATCCAGTGGAACTCTGAAGTCACTGCCTCTAAGGCTGGCTGCGGGCTCACATTCTTCAGGTTGTCAACAGACGTCCATCATTTCAGAAGCACACTCCTCCTTGTGCCAAGGAACACAGAAGCAGAATGTATGCCGATTGTAGGGGGTTTTAGGTGATACTGGGATGTACAGGAGGCTGGCAATAGCCTGGAAGGAAAAGATTTATTTTGACCAAAAAACGACTGTGTGTGATGGGGTGATGGCCAAGAGCATGGGTTTTAGAGCTCCACACTCCAGGGACAGGGCTCAGGTTTCCACTTAGCATCCATGTGACCTTGGAAGCCTTATCTGCTCTCCTTCTGAGTTTGGGTTTCCTGACATGGATGTGAGAATTAAGTGGAAATAAGCTCCACAGAGGAACGTTAGAGATGTTTGTAATCTCTCTAGTCTAATGAACAAGATGTGAGTCACTTGCAGGGAAGAACTTTGGCCAACCAGATAGGGGTCCACAAAGATTTTCCCTAATGATTTTAGACTTTGCTGGCCACAGGGTCTTCGATGCAACTACTTGATCCCCAATCTAGTGTGAAAGCAGCCAGAGCCATTCACAATATGCAAATGAATGGGCCTCAGTGTATTCCAATAAACCTTCACTCATAGGCACTGAAATTTGAATTTCATGCAATTGTTACATGTCATAAAATACCATTATTCATTTGCTTTTCTTCCCCTAACATTTAAAAACTGTTGTTAGCTTGTAGACCTTCCAGAATAGATAGCAGGCCAGATTTATCCCACAGGTTGTAATTTGTTGACTCTGAAGGACAGGGCACATGGAGCTTAATTTACTGTGGCTTGTTACAAACCTGGTGTGAATCTTTGACACAATTTCTACAAACCTTCCCTTCCCACAAACTCTATCTCTATTGCGCTCCTTTATGAAATATTGAATAGGCAAATCATTTGGAATGACTTAGAAGTTTCCTCATTTCTTATTCTACCCACATAGGCAGCTCATCTCTTTCAGGAAGCCCTCCTCAGCTCCTTCAGCTCTTACTCGTTTCCTTTCATTGAATTTCCTTTCTTAAGGTGCAGGGTTTGGCACACAGGTGTATTTAGTGTGGTCTGCACTATTTTTAATGGAGTCAAAATTTGCAAAGTTGGAAACATCTGGCAGCATTGAACCTGAATGCTCATAGTCCAGAAGTTTTCTAGAGCTGTACGACAGCTGCCCTTTGGACTGGACATGCTATTTCCTGCCCCACCTGTCTCCTGATGTACATGTGTCTGCTCCAATTCTTCAGCTCACTCATGGTCCATTCGAGCTGCCCTTCTGGCTCCTTTAAGAGTTTCCATTTGTGATTTCCAATATAGATTCTACGTCCACAATTTCATACCTGTGTTGTTTCTTGAAGTTTTCCTTGAAAGTTTCAAAAATGCAGTAATACAAAGAATAATCTCATGAGCACCTGTGTACCAACCCCTTGGAATTAATATTATGTTAACACACTATGACTCTGGCTTCAGATTTGTTTTAATCAATGTACAGGGCATCCCAGTAGAGTTTGTCTTCTCATTATTGCCCATTTTCAGACCCTGTTTTTTTATTTCCTCCACAGATCAGTGACTGCCATTAATTTGATATATATCCTTGCAGTGCGTGTTGACACATTTAGTACATATTTATCCACAAACATATATGTAGTATTGCTTTATTTGTTTTTAAGGTGCATAATTTATCTAAATGCTATCATTCTCCTACATGAGTCTGTCAGTCAATATTATCTATCTTGGGGCATATCCATCTGGCCCAGACACTTTTAATGTTGTATGGCATTCTGTCATGATATGAATATGTGCTGCTTATGTCTCCATTCTCCTATCAGTGGACCTTTAGCTTATTTCAAACAGTTTTTTACACTATTTCAAACAGTATTCTTGTATCTCTGTGCATGCCTCCAAGTGCCTAGATAGAAGTCTCAGAGCTACAGACCTACAAGTGGAATTGCTGGGTCATGGCGTATTGTTATCATCATCTTTACTTTTGCACGGTTTTCTAATTGTTTTACGCATTGGTCATTTTGGTGGTGGGAGTGTGAGGGATTTTTTAGTCCATCAGAGTCATAGAGTTTACAACTGTCTTATTCATCATCTCCCAGAGCCGTGGACATGGAGGCTTGTGCACGATTGGTACTCATCAGATACATAGGGATTGAATGATACCATTGGACTGACTGGCAAATATTTAAGGGTAGGGGTTGAATTTTATTCTCTTTAGGATTCTTTTTATCGCTTGGTTCAGAATTTGACACAAAGTTGGAGGCTGAGAAATATAATGCCATGGGAAAACCAGGTGGCACTCCTTCTCCTTTCTTCCAGCTCTTTCTATTCCCATGTAGTCCCTCTTGTCTTGAACATCCATCATCTCCTTGTTTGCATCTCTTAGGTCCCCCTTCATCCACCAACTCCTGACTCATCTTTCACAGGTCCACAGATGACCGGTTTCTAACCCACTGATACAGACTTTAAAATTCCAGATATTAAACTCAAAATTTCAAATGTTAAAACTTTAAAATGTCAAAACTAAGATTTAAGAAAGGAATCAATGTTGTTTGGACACAGAAAGAGTCTTTAAATACTTGTAAAAAATCAGCTCTCTTCCCTTTGCCTTGTCAGTTCCAATGCTAAACCTTCAGTTTCTTTCTCAATTTCCCCTCCACCCTCTGCCTCTTCCAGGACTTACTTTCAAGCCTGCTAATCCCTGCCTCTGTCTGTCATCTCACAGATCGGAGCATCATGCAGCTAATACAGGCTCTGTGTGCAGGATCCCTTGCTGCTGATCCCCTGCCTATTTCTATTAAGGTCTAGTTCCTGTCTCACTTTCACTCAGTGTAATTCTGAAGCAGCTGCTGACCTCCTTTAGTGCTAAGCCCATCTACACCCTAATGGGAAAACAATCAGGTGGCATGGACACACACCAGTAGCCAAGGATGTGGCCTAAATTTCTGGAGACCAACAACTGCGGGCTGCTGATGGCTGGCCTTCTCAGAACACTGCTCTTTCCGCTTTGATTTGAAATAGGTCCTCAGGAGCTTACTCCATGGAAGTAGAAAGGAAGGCTTATGGGGCAGGAAGCAGGAGAAGGCTTGGGGAGCCTGGGCCCTCCACAGAGAACTAGATATTTGGAAAAGGACTCAGGGAACCACATGTATCAAGCCTCTATTACAAGAACTTATTAGATCTTTATTCAACAGGATGCATTGCATGCTCACTACAAGATAGGCACTGTTCTAAGAGTTCCAGGAGCTGGTCTAAGACATACACAAGGTAGTCAAAGGCTCTTCTGATAGGAAGTTTATGTTCTAAAGCCTCTTCCACACCCTACAGAAGAAAGAACAGTTTTGTATGAGGTTTATTTCAGGTCTAATGCTATGGAATCTGTTCTATAATCTGATTGTGAGCTTTTAATGGTGGTAGTGGTGATGTGGGCGCACATGAGATAGGGGAGGGAGAGGAGAGGAGAAGAGAGGAGAGATTGCTATAAACCTCAGGGCACCTCTAACTTTCAGCAATTCTGACCCTGGCTGTGGTTTCTCATTATTACTTGTATCTTAGTTTGAGAAAAAACAACACTGTGAATGAATTGAAAGGAACATTACAGATTATTAAGAGTGGTTACCTCTAATGGGTCCTTTATTTTCTCATCTATACATTTTTTATAGTTTTCTAATTTTTGATAATGAGGAAAGGGAAATCATTTATCAAAATATACATATGAGAAAAAAGTATCTCCTGGATAATGTAAGGAGCTGCATTTAATTATATTTTAGTGATTTTGTAGGTCACACTCTACTTTTGAGGTTGTGACCTAAAGGAAGGGAGAGTCTTAACTACCCACCATCACTTTTCAGTGCTAACTAATGCCCTGAGTAAATTAACACTAAATCATTTCAAATAAATAGGCTACTGTAACCCAATCAAAAACAAGAATGGAAAATAGACAAACCCCACTCATAAAATAAAAATTCAGGAAATTGCTAGATAGTGGCTTCTGATGAAGCAGTGCTCTAAATAATTTCTTCAAGGTCATCTGGTTAATTTATGATGCATTTGTAAGTTATTGTGTATTTTAAAAATTAATGAAAGATTTAATTATAGCAGGGTTGCCTGTGACCTTTTGTGAAATGACTTCATCATAAATCTGCAGGCATTTCAGAACTGTTTTCCAGGTTTCTAATAATTTGCTCTCAAATTAATGACATCCAGCCAGTGAAAGGAGTCAAGCTTGAGTAAAAGGATTGAGTTGGGATTTGCGGTTTCCTAGCAATGGCTAATTCTAAGTCCTGGTTGGGGTTGGCAGCGAAGATGGTGTGTGACTCACAGGAATCCACAGCAGGTTTAACTGTTTACTTAGAGAAATAAATCCAGTGTGTCAATAGGGGAAATTGTCGGTAGCCAGACTAGCTTATTGCAGAATATTTTATTTAGGGAACATTTTTCTGCATATCCATGTGGAGGTAACACCTGGACCAGTGGGAAAATTCTTTTTCCCTGGTAACCATAGTCCTTCTCCCTCATTTATAAATTGAAGGTCTGTGTCTACCCTCCAGCCTGGTTGCCAGCTACCTGTGAAGCTGAACTTAGACTCCATCACTCTGGGATCTCTGACCTTCACCTATGGGATCTCTGACCTTCACCTAACTTAGTGAGAAGAGCTAAGCTGCCTTTGGAGGAAAGCCGGCTCACTTCCTCAGAAACCAGGGTATATCATTGTCTGTGTCATTCTGATGATTCATTTGATTCAGTAGAGTGTACAGAGGAATGCTATATCTTAACAAATCAAAGAAAAATTCTCTCTCTTAAAAGAACCTGGAGCACTTATCTGTAGTTCCAGATTGGCAGGCTAGAGTTTGGAAAACCTGGAGCATCCTTTAGACACAGAAGCCTGAAGGAAAAGCCAGCAAAATGTAGAAGGAAAGTCTTGGCTGAAGACTTCCTTGTTTGCTACAGCCCTGAATATGGTCTCTGGTGTACCCTTCATTCTTCCAGTAATGCACTACTGTCACCCCTGGCAAATCATGGCTCAGCCTGCATGCTGCAAAGGCTTCCCGTGAAAAGTAGTCAACATGGGAGGAAGAGCTGGGTCCCAGGAGTCCTGGGTCCTAGTTCTTTGTGTTCTTGAGCAAACCAGTACATCATTGTTTTCCGTAGCCAGCATATGAAGGGGTTGGGTCAATGATTTGTCCCTAATGACCCTTGGATGACTAAGACTGTATAATTCTATTTGTCCTTTTTCATGCCCAAAGGACTCCCAGATAGAGGCAGAACCAATAAAGATTGTCATAGTTCAGGTTCAAGTACATAATCATCCATATAGTTGATGCTTTAGAACTTGAGACAAATTGGGTCATAATTGAAGCTCTCTGGATATATCTTCTCTGCAGATTTTTCTTTCTTCCTCCAACTGGACTTTCAGTTTTATATATTTCATGGGGTTTTTGTCTTTTGTGCAAGCAGCCTATAATGAGCTGTTGTTAAGGGGACCCCCATGCCCAAACCTCAGTGACAAACTGTGCAGTCCATGATTGCTAATGAATCATGAAATAATTAAAAGAGATATGGGCCTTGCTAAAAGCACAGTGCTGAAAACTGTGTTATAATATTAGCAGCAACTGCCTAAGTCGGACTGGCTGCCACACCTACTTGCTCTATAATTCTTTTTGGATGAGTTATTTAACTTGAGCCTTAGTTTCCCTATCTGTTAAATGAGAATAATAAATGAAATGACATAATCCATACAAAGTGGTTAATGAACTTTAAGGGTTCAATAAATAATCACAAATATTGATATTCCTGATTATTATTGTTATTTGACTGACTTCTACTAGAGAGCCTACTGTTTGCAGTCTTGTAGAGATCATGGGTATATAAAAGCATAAGGTACACTGTCTGCCCACAAAGTTCTCAGTCATCCAACAAAGGACATAAAGCAAATTATCATAATTAGATGCTATTACATAAAAATATTAATAATTTAAAATTATTTACTTCTTAGTTTATACAAAACACTATAAATATATGACACATTTAAACCTCAGCACTCAGTTAGGTACTGTTATTATCCTCATTTTGCACATGAGAAAACGTAAGTCTAATTAATGTGTGTAAAGACTTTCATTGGGTCTGGGATTGGCACTCACATCTTGCCCTATCTGATAATAACACCTGTGTGTTTATTAGTTCATTCTGCTGGCTCTCAGACAATAAATATATGACAAGGATGGCTTGTCATAAGTTGCAAACTTTTAAGAGTTTAAAATCTAGCAAGGAGGATAACACACTTATGTACATAGTGTATTAATTTTGATACCTTCTGGAAGTACTAAGGGTAATACCCAAAGTACAGAAAAAATGCTACAAAAATTCAGAGGAAAGATTTTTTTTTTCTCCTTAAGGAAAGGAGTGGAAGAGGAGGAAATATCAAGGAAAACATAATAGAAAAGTTAGCATTTGAATTAAACCTAATAGAATAATCTATCAAGAAGATAGAATAATCTCAAAATCTGTAGTGTTATGATTACATAATGCAAAAATGTACAAAAAACTTGAGGAGATATGGAATATTTGCAGTATCATAGGAAATATTTTAATAATTTTCACATGGAAATCAATAGAACAAGGAGTCAAATCAAGGAGTATGATTTTGGTGTGAATACTATTAGTAAGTTTTATTTAAAAGACCTGTATACAACTTCTACTCAACAAATAGAGAATATATATTTTTTTAAGCAAACATTTAATTTTTTTTTTTAAATTGACCATACACTGGGCCCCATGGAAATTATGGACTAATTCCAAAGAGCTGATATAATTGAGGTCATATTGTCTCTAAATGTTATAATTAGATCAAAATATTAAAATAGAATTATGATAAAGAAAATAAAGGAAAAGACATCATATGTTTGGAAACAAAAGCCTGGGTCATTTGGGGGTAGTTTTGTTTTTTAAAGAAGAAATCTAAACAGCCACTATGAAATATTTAGATTTGAAAAACTATCCCTCCTTTCCTTTCACTCCAATGCATTATTTCCCATCACCCCCTCTACTGTTTGACTTGAGACCTGCAGAATGAGTGGGAATTGTACAAAATCAGATGTGGGGAATAGCATCCCCAAGCAGAGGAAAATCAGGCACTAGGAAATCATGCTGCTTTTGGTGGAATGAACAAAATTATGCTTGAGTGCAAGTAACATGGAGGAGAGCAGGAGATAATATTACAAAGATAGATGGAGGATACTGTAGGGTGGCTTTTAATTCAAATTCAAAGGTATTATCCTGATAGTCATGACTAGAGCTTATGAAAGTTCAAGGACAAGAGTAGGTACCTTGGGAGTTTTTTACAAAGAGTTTGAAATTGCAGAAATAAATACGATTGCCAAGGTCAAGTGTAAGAACCAAGAAGACAAAGAATTAAGTTACCACAGTCAGAAATGAGGGGAAAGAGAGATAGGTGAGAAGTACACTTACAGAAGTACCAGTAAGGAAAGGAGAATATGGTGTCACTGAAGCAGAAAGCTAGAGAAACTGAGGAAAAGCCTCTTTCTGGGGGAGAAGATCAGCATCTGCTCATACAGGACGTCAAAGGCTTAGAAGAGGGGAGAGATCCCTTACACTTGCAATATCTAAGGAATGTTTTTAAGAGGAGGTGACATTTCAGTGGGGGCTTAGAATGGGATTGGGGCAGGCAGAGAATGAAGGAGCAAATAGCATGGCAAAAAAAGGTGTTGAATTAGTAAAATGTGTGTGTGTGTGTGTGTGTGTGTGTGTGTGTGTGTGTGTGTGTATGCACATGCACATGCACCACCAGGAACTCTGCTAAGTGTTCCACAGCAATTACCATCAGCATATCTATATAATGCACATGTATGTAAGCATCTGTGTAGAGTAGGCATTTGTGGAAAATAAAGTAGACTAGTTTGGTTGGAACAGAGGGAAGAAGGAAGAACAGTTTGGAAAAGAATTATGAGGTCCAGATTTGGGATAGAATGCTAGTTCTAGGAATGTGATCTCTATTTTATTCTGTAACTAGTTTCTGAGCAGCCATGTAGTGTCTTTGGAATCATGCTCAAAGACAACTAGTGGAAACTGGTGGAAACTGGTGGAAAATTGGTTTCATGAATATGGATATATGGTATAAACAAGTGAAACCAGTGAGGAGGCAGTAAGTACGAGAGCCTGGATTACATTCTTCAGCAGGAGGATGAGCATCCAGTAAGAGTTGGCTTCACATGGATGCCAACTTGAATCCTAGTTCAACCTTGATCTTGAAAATGAACCTAGTGCCTCAGTTTCTTTACATGAAATGACTATACCCATGATTCTCAGGGAATGTGTGTGGGGTTCCAGATTATAAAAACCGTGAAGTATTTAGCAGAGTCCCTGGAAAATGATAAGCATGCTGTCAAATATAGCCATCAGTGGTAGCCATTGTTGTTATCAGGGTATGGAAATGGGATTCCCATTGAGTTGGTGAATATGAGAGATTATTTAGAAGTGCAATGAAAAGGAATGAGTGTCAGGCAGGAGATTAAGAGAGAGGATCAAGTCGAGGACTGAGTTTCTGCTGACACACAGGTTTCTAGCCTAATGAGTGAGAACTTGGCTAAGTCAGCCACAGAGAGAGGAGAGTCAGGAAGGACCTGTCAAGTCATCTTTGGCCTTCTTCTCTTAAAATTTTCCTTAGGCAGATATACATGGGGGAATTCGTGGTTAGAAGAGCTCGAGATGCAGGTGTAAAAGTCCCTGAGGAAGATAAGGGAAAGGGCAGGTTCTGGGGCAGGTCGATGATAACACTGTATCATCTTACTTGAGTTCAATCAGATGTTCTTTCAAAAATTAGTCCACAGTAAAGTCTTAATCGGACCACCCCAAGCATCATTTGTTCTTTCTTTTGCACATTTCTAGTGCCTTTCTTTCTAGTATTGAATCCTTGTCCTTTTCCTCTCTGAAGGACTGTGATCAACCACTCTCTCCTAGAATCTTCTCTCAGCTTTTACAACTGTGTATAAAGTTTGGTATAATTGGAGGTCAGGAAAAAGAACTATGCAGGGGAGAATCAGGTGACCCAGAATTGCTCTCCTGTAAGGAGAAAAACATCCTCACAGAGCCTGCTTCTCTAATTACATTTAGTGTGGCATTGTTTCCACCTAAATTATAGCAATTATATAACCAGATCCCCTTTGAAATCATTTAATTAATGAGTAGCTAAACCTTTATGTGTATGGAATTCTAATGAAGTTTCTTTTTATTTTTGAGAACCACTTCCGTCCCTCAGATTAATCACTCCCCTCCCCAAAAGTCTCACTCAAGTCTGGATGGTGGGTAAGAGAAGGTATGTTAGGGTCCCAGAAAATCAATTGTTTGTGGAAGTCCAGGATAACAAAGGACAGAGAAGCTGCTGCTATTTCTCTCTCAAGATTGTTTTTGTCTTTCTAAACCCCAAAGGACACACAGATCAACCGTGTTCTTTGGCCCAGAAATAAGGGCAGATTACTATTACTCCAATTTTGAAGAAGTGAATGACTTTGATGGATTAATTCTATCCATTAATCAACCCAGAACTGTTTAATGAGCATCTGTTTTATGGAAGAAGTGCCAGTGGAGATAAAGACGAATGACTCTAAAAGATAAATCTTTTGTGTATGGGGTCACCAGGAGATAGATTGCTTGTACACCTGGAGGTAGGCATAAGGATTGAAAGAAAATAAACTCTTGGAAATTATCTTAAAAGGGCCACATTCCACCTAGACTGTTTCTGCATTCCATCTTTTGAGTATATGTGTCACTGATTAAAGTCATCTTCTATAAGGAAGCTGCTGGTTTAAAAGATGAAGTTATTTGCTCAAGGTTATTTAGCTAATTTAGTGGCAGACCAGGAATAGGGAAAGATATTTTCTATTTCTTTGCCTCATACTCTTGTCACCATGACTAAACCATCTGCGTGTTAAAAATCAAGCAACAGGACAGGAGCACATGAGGGTACTCTCTGACCAGAGTCACATTAGTAATCTAGACATTTGATACCAGAGGAGTTTAAAAAAAAAGAAGAGACAGTCTTTTAGGTTGATAGAGCCAAAGAAGAGGGTGAATCTTAAGCCAAAAACGCTTGTGAAAAAATCCAGGTGACAAGGTAAAAAGAAAAACAGAAGTAATAAATTTTAATTGATTTTTCCTGAAAATCCATATAGTGAGGAATGGCTTAGAGAATTCATTAATTTTGCTTTGGTCAGGAGCAACTTCTTCGAGAGAACTAATGGGCAGGCTACCTGTTTCCAGTCATTTCTATTTATGTATGAGGTATCTACTTTCTCCAAGGCTCTGTGTAAAATGTCACACACATACAGACACACACAAAAGGCAAAGCCCTGAATTTGAGGTTAGTATGTATCTTAAAAAAGGGGATATTGAGCCAAACCTGTCAAAAGCTCTTGATGAGCAGGGACTTGGATGTGTATCTCTGGGGGTTCCAGCAATAGGAGTGATGGTGATGGTAATGAACATTTGTTGTTCAGTGGAATTTTCAGGATTTTCACATCTTTATCTCACATGATAGGTTTTTTATGTGTTGGCGAAAATACACTTTAAGTTAAGAAGTGGGGTTAGGAATACATTTCTGCAGCAGAGGGTCAAAATAGTTTACCTTGGCAATTGCAAGGAAGTGGGACTACGGATGATAGAGGATTTGTGCATGCTAGAAATTATCTTTTTTTTTTTTTTGCCAAAGACTTGAGATTGAAACCACACTCTAGAATTCCTCGTTCTTCAATAATCAATTAGTGTTTCTTTATCAAGCACCTACCATTGAAAGGCTTTATGGCATGCAAAAAGTATAAAGAAGATGTGGTTTATGTACACAATGGAGTACTGCTCAGCAATGAGAAAGAATGAAATCCCACGATTTGCAACAATGAGGATGGAACTGGAGGGTATTATGCTAAATGAAATAAGTCAGTCAGAGAAAGATAGATACCACATGTTTTCACTCCTATGTGGAACTTAAACTTAACAGAAGACCATGGGAAAAGGGAAGAGGAAAAAATTGTTTCAAACAGAGAGGGAGACAAACCCATAAGAGACTCTTAAATACAGAGAACAGACTGAGGGTTGATGGGGAGGGGGTGAAGGAGAGGAGAAATGGGTGATGGGAATTGAGGAGAGGACTTATTAGGATGAGCATCGGGTGTTGTATATAAGCGATGAACCGTATGAATCTACCCCTGAAACCAAGAGCACACTGTAGAAACTATGTTAGCTAACTTGACAATAAATTATCTTTAAAAAAAAAAGAAGAAAAAGAAGCATAAGAAGTGTTCCAAACCATAAGGAGCTTTCTAATTGGTTAACACAAACTTGACCAAAGGTAGGAAAATTAAATTCTAGATAAGGGGTCTAGAGCTATGTTTCTTAAAGGATATTCTTGGGACCAGCATCAGCATCATCTGTGGAGCTTTTAGAAATGCAAATAATCAGGGGCACCCGAGTGGTTCAGTCATTAGCACTCTTGATTTTGGCTCAGGTAATGATCCCATGGTCTCACAGTCTCGTGGTTGGTGAGACAGAGCCCCTCAGAGGACTCTGTGCTGACAGTACTAGAGCCTGCCTAGGATTCTTTCCTTCTCTCTCAGTCCCTCCCCCACTTGCACTAAGTGGCACCTACTCTCTCTCTCTCTCTCTCTCTCTCTCTCTCTGTCTCAAAATAAATAACTACAGGGGTGCCTGGGTGGCTCAGTTGGTTGGACGTCTGACTTCGGCTCAGGTCATGATCTCACGGTCCGTGAGTTCGAGCCCCACGTCGGGCTCTGTGCTGACAGCTCAGAGCCTGAAGCCTGTTTCGGATTCTGTGTCTCCCTCTCTCTGACCCTCCCCCATTCATGCTCTGTCTCTCTCTATCTCAAAAATAAATAAATGTTAAAAAAAAAAATTAAAATAAATAAATAAATAAATACACATTTAAAAAAGGAAAGAAAGAAATGCAATGAGGCACCCAAAACATACTAATAAGAAAGTAAGAGAATAAGGCAATCTATATTTAACAAGCCCTCTGTGATTCTGATGGAGACAGTGGAGAACCTCTTATCTAGAGATAATAGGACCATTTGAGCTTCTGAGGAAACAGTTCAGTGTTGCTGGAACAGTCATAGAAGTCTTTCTGAAAGAAGTATCACCTGATTTTGGAATCACGTTATCCTTTTAGAGATATTCCATGTCTTGGGTTCTTTCACCCTACCTCTCTTGGGTTTTCATATTAAATTGATATGTAAACCACTTTGTTTCCCCCCAAATTTACAACAAATGGGATGAATATGCAGTGCCTACTTACTGGTGATGAGATCTGTAACTTTAGAGGAGCATTTCCAGTGAATAAGAAACTTTTATCTGGGAAATTAAGTTTTTTTTATTTGTTAATCAGAAGTAGTCTGGGCTTTCTCTATTCCTAATCCACCTTGTGGGTGATTATCATCCCAGAGTAAGGTACATGGTTTCTCATGATGGTCATCCTGCTTTCTATGCTGGCTTCTCACTTTTACAAATCCTATTGTGAATTTTAACATCTGTTCTAAGGGTAGTTAGGAAAAGGGATGATAAATGCTTGAATTTAAATTAGTCCTTATTTTATCTCCTGCTAAGTTTGCTGAATTTCTGTCATTTCCTTGGCTTCCATGGGCTCCAATCATAAGAACTGTGAATGAATGCAATATTGAATGGAATTAGGGAAGCCAGATACATCCAAGAGACCATTTCAGTCACTTATGTCCCATAGGCGGGGGCCCATATTGAACATTTTTCTTCCCAGAACCAATAATGGATAGAGAGATGGGGAGTACATTACTATCTGAAAGTTGCTAAGGGGTTTTAGTTAGGGTCCACTGATCTTAGTTGGGGTTGAATGAGAAAATGAGCAAAGATTATAGTCCTGACATTCAGTGTTTAAAATTTTGTATCTGGCAAACGTAAGTGATCACATGGGAGATTAGACTAGCACACTCCCAAGTAAAAATATTTTTGTATCAATTTACAGTTTGAGGAAGGACCTGGGAAACACAGTGTAAAGACATCTGGGCTAGAAGCCAAAGAAATATAGATGAAAGGATATGCCTTGCAAGATTGCAGAAGACAGAGGCTGAATTAGTCCCCAAGTCCTAACTTGGCACCTATTTTTGTGGTCAGTTCTGAAATGAGCTCTCTGAGACTGGAAACAGGTATCCCAGTGAGTTGGGAGGACCAACAACATGGACAGCCTTAGAGGGTCAGGGTCAGTTAGGCTGGGCACTTGGGTGATGCTTGCATCCTCCTCCAAAGCAGCCCTGGGAGATGGTGAAGGCTGAGCTTGAGGTTCTGTGTTTGCTAACTCTTGAGCATTCCTTTCCTCTGTGGGCAAGTTTATCTATTAGAAAGTTCTCTCATATTTTGTAAACTTTCACGTTTTTCTATCTTGTTAGTTTTTTTATACTCACGTGATCTCCCCAGAAGGCCCACTTTTTGGTTTCCCCTCCCCTGCCCTTCCTAAGTCATCTCCCGGTTAACCAGCCATAGTTTCTATAGCACTTCTTGGATAGAGAGGTGAAAAGTGATTTTTTTTTAAGTTTATTTATTTTGATAGAGCCTGCACATGAGTGGGGGGGGGGGAGAGAGAGAGAGAGAGAGAGAGAGAGAGAGTGAGTCCAAAGCAAGTTCCACACCATCAGCACAGAGCCTGATGTGGGGCTTGAACTCATGAAAGATGAAGTCATGACCTGAGCTGAAATCAAGAGTTGGACACTTAACCAACTGAGCTACCCAGGCACCCCCAAAATTGGTCTTGAATCACATCACCATCTGTATTAATTTCCTGTGGCTGCTATAAAAAATTGCTGCAAATTAGGGAGCCAAAAACCCAGAAATTAGTTCTCTAACAGTTCTGGAGGCTAGAGTCCAAGATCAAAGTGGTAACAGGGTAGCACTCCTTCTAGTGCACTGGGAAAGAATTCCTTCTATGCATATTACATCTTCTAGGGGCTCCAGGTGTTCCCTGGCATGTGGCCACATAACTCCAGTCTTTGCCCTTTCTTCACGTGGCCTCCTCCTCTCTGCATGTTTCTCTTACAAGGATGCATGTCATGGCACTTAGGGCCCACCTTGATAATCTGGGATGTTTTCATCTCAAGATCTTTAATTTGCTTATGTCTGCAAAGGTCCAGATAAGGTCACATTCACAGGTTACAGGGACTAGAACATGCTCATGTCCCATGGGGGAGTCACTATTCAATACAGTATGCCATCTTATGTAGTGTCTATTTCAATGGTCCTTAAGGTTTAGGAACTGTGAATCACTTCAAAAATATAAAATATATGTAATTTCTCCATAATAAATACACATGTTCCAGTAAATGCTTATTTTTATTTAAAATTTCTGGAGATTCAAACTTTACTATGACCACCAAAACCCATACATGTATTCTAGTTTGAGACACTTAGTGTATATCTTTGAATGGTGACATCCAAAATTGGCAGCCTTTTTCTTTGTGATCTAGTTAATGTAGAATAGGCCTGGATATTGCCTCTTTCATTCTTGATAATATATAGAATTCTTAATTAATGTGTTGTAAGATCATCTCAAGTACTTTTGGTTTCTCTGAAGTATTTACTTACATTAATCACATTGTGTATGAAAACTCTTAAGATGCCACATTATTATTTTTTTTTATTATTATTGTTATTATTATTATTATTATTTAACCTGAACTGCATCAAGCATCATTTTCTTTATTCAATACTTATGTAGTTGCCAGGGAAGGACCTGACATATCTTTCTGTTACTTCACATTATTAGATTCAGCCTTTCCCTTCAGTCTGTCAAGACCTTTTTGGGTCCTGATTCTGCCATCAAGCATATTGACTGTTTCTTCCAGCTTTGTGTCATCAGAAAATGTGATTTCCAATGATGACCATTATTTTCATGTCTTCAAGTCATTAATAAAAATGATGAACAAGAAAGAGCAGACAGCAGAACCTTGCAGCTGACTACTCATGCCCTCCCCCCTCTTCGATTTTAATGCCTTAATTAGGTACTGTTCAGTCACATAATTTTACTGTCAGATGCCTTGCTGATACCCAGGTAAATTGTGTGCCTCATATTTCCCTCTTCTGTCTGTCCAGTAATCCTTCCATGGAAAGGAATGGCATTAATCAGACATGATGTATTTTATGATCCATGAAATAACTGTAAACTATTTGGAGTAGGTGGAAGTGTTTGGTTTAGCATCACTATTATTCTTCTACTCAGAGTATTCCAATCAGGGAAGACTAGAGGAGGTGATATTTGAATATGAAAAGATTTAGAAAGGTTGGATAGAGACAGAAGAAGACATTCATCAAGGTCTTCTCCCAGTGGTTTTTGTTTGTTTGTTTCTCCTGACAGTCTTTCAGTTTAACTCTTCTCTCTTCAAATAAGTAGAAACTTTTAAGACATAACTGCTTTGGGGGCGCCTGGGTGGTGCAGTCGGTTAAGCGTCCGACTTCAGCCAGGTCACGATCTCGCGGTCCGTGAGTTTGAGCCCCGCGTCAGGCTCTGGGCTGATGGCTCAGAGCCTGGAGCCTGTTTCCGATTCTGTGTCTCCCTCTCTCTCTGCCCCTCCCCCGTTCATGCTCTGTCTCTCTCTGTCCCAAAAATAAATAAATAAACGTT
Source organism: Herpailurus yagouaroundi (assembly GCF_014898765.1). Classification (NCBI taxonomy): domain Eukaryota; kingdom Metazoa; phylum Chordata; class Mammalia; order Carnivora; family Felidae; genus Herpailurus; species Herpailurus yagouaroundi. The sequence goes on from NW_024412404.1 coordinate 43,845,796, forward strand.
GAAAAAAAAAAAGACATAACTGCTTTGTTAGAGATTTTAAATGGACTGACTAGTGAACTCTCCATGAAATGAATCAGGATTAGAAGGAGAAAGTACCTCAATGGTGACATGGCATGGACGTCTGGGATTTGGAGACCAATGAATACAGCAAAAATGCAAGAGATCAGAGTAAGCCTAGGGGAGGGATGCTTACATTCACTCTGCTCCACACGGTATTGACCACACAACCCAAGATATTCTAGCCCCATGGCTTCTGCTACTCAGTGCTGAGCTAAGGTTCTTATAAAGATCATACGTTTTTAGTTTTGTTCTTTTAGTATAGTTGGCACACAATGGTACATTAGTGTCAGGTGTACAATATAGTGATTCAGCATCTCCATACGTTATGCTACACTCACTACAAGTGCAACTACCACCTGTAACCATACAAAATGATTACAGTATCATCAACTGTATTTCCTATGCAGTGCCTGTTATCCCTATGACTTATTCACCTCAAAGTCTGTTTTTTTTAATTTTATATGTTTTTATTTATTTATTTATTTATTTGTTTTGAGAGGGAGGGAAGGGGGAAGAGAGAGAGAGTGAGAATGAGTCGGGGAGGGGTAGACAGAGAGGGGGAGAGAGAGAATCCCAAGCAGGCTCCTTACTGTCAGTGTAGAGTCTGACACAGGGCTTTAATTCACAAATCACGAGATCACGACCGGAGCCAAAATCAAGAATCGGCCACTTAGCCAACTGAGCCACCCAGGCACCCCAAAGTCTGTTTGATCTTTTAGAAAAGACTATAAAAAGTTGTATTTAACTTTTAAATTGATAGAACATTAAAAGGCATTTCTCAAGGTGTAATATATAAGTTGTACAATCTACTAAACAGTCCTATTTCTTCATCCATTTCACAATTTTAGTCAACTTCCACCCCTTGCAAAGCATCTTCATCCTTCAGAAAGAAGAAGGGACTGTCCCTTGAGGAGTAGTCTCTTAGGTGTCACCACAAGAACATATGACTGGAAGGAGATGAGAATCCGGGGCTGATAAAATGATTAAGTCTTGCTGAAATGGAATCCATCCAATGCCTTGAAAGACTTCAGTTGGTTTAGGTTCCCAGAGTGATTGGTCTCCTCTTTATAGCACTATGATAGATATCTTGCATTGTAATTATAAGACATGCCACCCAAGTAGAGTATGGGTGATCAGTCTTTTTTTCCATTTTTCTAGAAACCATTGGTCATTCATATGTATAGGGCCATCAACTACTGGGCTTTGAAAAGGTTAGTATTGATTATCTAAGTCACATAGATGGTGTGTTTCTTTACTATACATAAATATGAGTTCCTTTTATGGGGCTACTGTGATTTTTCAGGGAAAGGAAAGGAGGGTGTTATTCATGTGAATTAAACAATAGGAATTTCAACTAAAGCACACTTAGATTCTGTCAGAGTTTTGGAACTGGCAGCCACACTTCAGATTAGCTAATTTGCCCCCATTCCCACCATACACATACACATTTACTTTACAGATGAGGAAACTGAGTCCCTGTCAGTAGACATCAGTAGATAAAATACCTGTGCTTGCATTAAGGAGAAACAAGAAGGCTACATGTCAAAATATCAACAACAGTTCTACCTGTTGAGTGTAAGATTTTGAACTATTGGGTGATTTTTTTCTTTCTTCATATCTTTCTGTGTAAGGTTTTGAACTATTGGGTGATGTTTTTCTTCATATCTTTCTGTGTTCTCATTGCTTACTATAAAGTGCATATATTACTTTTGCAATTAAAAAATGGTTAGTTTTAAACCCACTATGAATACCATGCCAGTTGGCTAGAGTTGTGTAAATGGTGGACTTTCTCCTTGGTGACCTTCCAAGACCTCAATTTGGAAGAACCTGTTGAGTCCAGGCCGCAATTTAGTCCTCTCTCCCTCCAGTCTTTGTGTATTAGTGACTGACTAGTGGGACCTCTCTGTTTGTCTCTCCCCTGCCTCCCCTAAACACTTAGAGTTTTCGGCCACTTCAGCCTCCGTTCTGAATGGCAGTTGGTGAAAGTGGACTACAAATCTATCTTCAGCCGACGCTGCACCAAGGAAGACTATCAGACCTGGCACCTGCTCAATCAGGTATACCATGTGGTAGGGGCATACTGGCTTCTAGGAAAAGGAACTACCACAACGCCTATTTGGTCATCTCTGGGCCTTCCTATTTGGAGGAAGAAGGTAGTGGGGCATCTGAAGATAGTGATGGATTTGGGGGAAGGGTTGGAGTCCACACACACAGGTCAAGCATGCAAAGATGGTATTTAAGGACCATTTTTCACCCTGTGATCCTGATCAACCCATTGAGATGATTGAATAGTCGAGGGGTGAGGGAGGCAAGTATTACCTCAGGCCTTTGCTCTATCTGTGGAGAAATAAACCCAGACAGCCAGGAGGACTTTCAGTGGTTTCATCATCTCACCTGTTAGTGGGGAGGGTGAGAATATTTGTCAGGCCAGCCTGCAGTGAGATCCCCAAGAGCCCTGGCAACAGGGCCACAGATAAAGGGTGAGGGATTGGGGTGAGTGCCTCTAGATATTTGTTGCTTTGCAGCATAGGTAAGACTTCTGCATTCTTCAGAACCATTGCAATCATGTGATTTATACCAGTTTCTCCGCTTTTCTTTGCCCTTGACTGGAAATAAGGACTTGGGCATGATTATTTATCATAGAGAGAGAACTTTTCAGGCCAACTTCAGTTTTACTCTGAAGATGATATGAAAAATATGCCAGAATTTGATTCTTTTCCACCACAATTTCTGTTGAAGTCATTTGGGCAATTTGTAAGTCTGTGACAATGACTTGGAATTTTTGCCTTCTCTCCAGAGGTGGAAGAGAAACAAGATGAAATAGACATCATTGGCTAAGTTGGGTGGGAGGTAGTGATGAGCCAGCACCTCCTCCATGGTGTTCCTCTTGTGTCGTAGTAAAAGACTGGCCCTTTTTCCCTTGAGACTCCTGAATGGTTACTAGGGATGAGATTGGTAGACAGAGTGACCAAAAGAGAATGGAAAGGCCAGTGCTTCCTATAGAGAAGCTGGTTTATTTCACCTTCTTTGTGTTTTTCTTCCTTTCTCACCATGGACTTTCTTTCTAAGGGGGAGCCTTGCGTCATGGGAGAAAGAAAAATATTCAAGAAACGCAAGCCAGGAGCTCAGTGTGCCCTGGGTCGAGATTCCTCAGGGACAGTGGTTTCAGAGCCCTGTGTCTGTGCTGACTGGGACTTTGAATGGTGAGTCCCATGGCATCTCATTGCCAGTTTCAACCAGACATTTACTTGTTGGGGGGTGAAGATGAAGATCGAGCTGGGGAAAGGGGAGTCATGACCCACAGGTGGGAGGTGTGTTTGCTGGCCTATGGACCTGACTGTTTCAGGTCCTGGGCCCGAGGGTAACCCTGTACCCCTGGAAGGAGGACAGGAGGAGATATTTTCACAGGGGAGGTCACTGTTCTGTCAGAGCAATATGTCTGAGGAAACTTGTCATCTTCAGTTAGCATCCCTGGGCAAGTACCGGAGAGGTTGGTCTGAGCAGTGACAAAGCTCAGAGAGCTACCACCTTGGACAGCTACCTCCAGATACATTACCTCAAACTGTGATTTTCCATGTGTACTCTCTCCTTTCATCATTTTTTTTCTCCCTCTAATGACAACCACAAAGAACAACTTTAAGTCTCACCTATTAGCCAATAATTCACAAATTTCCAATATATACCTCCAGCTCTGGCCTCACTGTCCACTAGGATGGGACATGTGTGTCCATGTACATATTCAGCCTCTATCTCCCCTTGAATTGCTAGTAGGGATTTCAGACCCAATGTGGCCAAAGTGGAGCTCTTCCTGAATCTTCTACTTTAGAAAGCAATTTTTTCAGCTCTTCTTGAACCCCTCTTCCCAGACCAGTTTTTCCAAACTCAATAAAAAATATAGTTGCTTAAGTCAAAATCTCAGGAGAGCTTGATTTTCCCTTCCCCTTCCACTTCCCCTAAGGCCCAGGCCATCTGCAAGTCCTTATGAGTCTTCACCTCCAGAACACGTTCTAACCCAAAGTACCTCTGCCCATGTTGACCACAACTTGTATCACTCCCACAATCTACAAACTCTCTCTGCCTCCACCCTTGTTGCCCTAAAACCTATCCTCCTGACAGCAACCAAAATGAGATTGTGAAAACTCAAATCATATATTACTATTCCTATGCTTAAAACACTCCAGTAGCTTCCTCTCTCACACAAAATACAATGCAGTCTTCCTTCCTTGGCTTGTTCTACTTTACACGATTTGGCCTGCTACCATTGTGCCCTAATTTCCTACCATTCTGCCCTCATTCCCTGTTTTGCAGCCACACTACCGTCTCCTTTCTGTACCTTAATTAATCTAGGCTTATGCCTATCAAAGACAATAGCAAGTGCAGAATTTCTTCCAAATCTCAGCATGGCTGGAACCTCTGGATGAGTCATATCTCAGCAAAAACATCAGCTTTTCAGAAATGCTTTCTGAGGCCACCTGATCTCTCCTACACCCTGACACTCTGACACCCTAGTTCATTGTCTTAGTATTAGTCACCACATGGAGTGATCATGTTTTCTGATTGCTTTATTATTGTCTGTCTTTCCCCAGTAGACTACAAGTGCTATGAGGGCAGGAATTTTAGACTTTCTTCAGTGCCTATCCCATAGTAAGAATTAAGTGGTTGCACCATATTCCCTGAACATTGTCCCTTTTAGGAGAGTCAAAAAAGTATCTCAATTCTGGGGATGGGGGATCCTGCTAGTGATCCCACACTGATCCCTATTAGATGAATTCCTCCTTCTCAGGACAGTCAAAAGGTGAAGTTCAATTTAGATATTTTCATAACCCATTCCAGGTTAAAAGACAAAGCTAAGGGCTCAGGCATCACCCTCTAAACTTGGCAGGACAGCAGCAGAGTTGCATTTGGGCTTTTCTAGTGTCAAATAACAGAAGTAAATCCATATGGATGCAGAACAGCTGCCCCTCCCCAGCAACCTCATTCAGCCTCATTTCATCCTCTTCCTGAAGCTTGCTTTGTGCTGGAACCCGTGTTTTGTTCCCCCCTTTCTGCTAGCATTATCACTGGTAACTGCAAACCAGCTAGATGGCTATGACTGCTCCCTAGCTACTCTGCATCCCTGAACACATGCCTTGGAAAGCTTGACCTCAGTGAGAATCATTAAAATGGGATATGCTGAATGGAATTTAATTTGAATGTCAGGGTCCTACCTGTGGCACTTCTGACCCTTTGGAAACAGAGGATATTTTCACACTTGGGAAGAATAATTTTCAATTATTAACCACAACCCAGAAAAATTGTCATAGACCACTCAGGATTATGCTGCGTGACATATTGATGTCAGCTTGAATATTCTGAATATGAATTTCAGTCTTCCTTGGGTCCCTCTGAAGACTGACTCCATGGAGGCACACTGCCCTTGCATGTCATACTATTCTCTCCTGTGTCTCTCTGAACTGTAATAGACCCTTGTCTGCTATTGGGAAACCTCACAATGGAGAAAGAAGAAGAATTATAGCATAAATATTTTTCTTTCAGTAATTCCACTAACATTTACTAGTCTCGAAACAAAAATCTCAGCTCTGATATTCACAGATTTTGACCTTGGGAAATTTTCTTAATCTCTATGATTTAACCTTCTTAGCAGTAAAATACAGATAATATAACATGTATCTCATTGGTTGCTAGAGAGGAATAAATGAATTAATCTACATCATTAATGTAGGTAAGGCATTCATCCTAGTGGTGTAGGCATCCATATGGTAGCTATTGCTGCTGCTGCTGTTAATCTTGTACCCCACAGTTAAGTAGTCCCCATGGTATTTTTAGCAAGTAAACCAGAGCTTATACATCCAAATGAGCCCTGTCTACAAAGTCATACCTTTGGGTGTTTTTCATTCATTTATTGTAGGTGGTACTGCTTAAAATATTTCTGAGCCTTTCTTTGGGAACTGCTATCAGAATCCATCTGTAAGTGAAGCAGTGCAAAAAAAAAAAGAAAGAAATTAAAAAGAAAAAAGCCTTTGCAAGGTGTCCTTTGGTTCTCACACTTGAATTTACAGAGGTACCACCCGGACCCAATGCTCTGTAACATCAGCATTGTTACTATGACTTTTTAATGAGACGAAAACGAGCATGTGGAACGTAAGCTACTTGACTAAGGTCACATAACAGAAATTTGGAGCTCAAATACAAGTCTAGCTAAATCCTATGTTCTTCTCTGTATCATGCTATTTCTCAAGAAATCAAACAAGTCTTAATAGATTCACTTTATGTTTCGAAAGAAACAGGTCCCCAAGTTTAGTTATTCTAAAATTAAAACATCCTCAAATAACCTGGGTGAACTGCTGTTGATATGTTTTTATTTAGAATGTTCCGTTAACTCTAACAAAATTCCAGATGATGTAGCTTTGACATTGGTACTCGAATTGTAATAGGTGTATGGTGTTCAAGAGGACCTTATAGAATTTTGGGGAGTATGGTATTTGAAGCATTATGTGATTATATTTTACAGCCAATTGTATCTCATATTAGAAATAATACAGAAGACAGTATGGATGTTCCTCAAATAATTAAAAATAGAGTTACCAAATGATTGAGTGATTGAGTAATTTCACTACTGGGTAATTTACCTGAAGAAAACAGAAATACTAATTTGAAAATACATATGCACTCCTATATTTATTGCAGCATTATTTTATTTTATTTTATTTTATTTTTATAATTTTTGTAATGTTTATTTTTGAGAGGGAGGGAGGAAGGGGGGCAGGACAGAGAAAGGGGGACAGAGGACACATAGCAGACTCTATGCTAATAGCAGATAGCCCGATGCAGGGCTTGAACTTGCAAACTGTGATATCGTGATCTGAGCCAAAGTCGGGCACTTAACTGATGGAGCCACCCAGGTGCCCCAACTGCAGCATTTTAAATAGCCAAGATATGGAAGCAACGCAAATGTGTCCATTTATAGTTGAATGAATAAAGATGTGGTGTGTGTGTGTGTGTGTGTGCATGTGCGTGCACACACACACACACACACACACACACAGTTGAATATTACTCAACCATAAAAAAGGATGAAATCTTGCCTTTTACAACAACATGGATGACCTAGAGGGTGTAATGCTAATTTAAATAAGTGAGTCAGAGAAAGACAAATACCATATGATTTCACTAATTTGTAGAATTTAAAAAAGAAAGCAAAGAAACAAACACAAAAAATAACAGATTCTTAAATACAGAGAAAATAAGAGGGAAGCTGGGTGGTGAGGGGGATGAGTAAAATAGATAAAGGGAATTAAGAGCACATGTATCTTGATAAGTACTGAGAAATATGTGGAGTTGTTGAATCATTTTATTGTACACCTAAAATTTATATAACAAAGAAAGCTGATTATACTTGAATAATAATAATTTAAAAACGAACCACTTGAGTCAGAGATAGGATAAGCAAACAAACACCCAGGACTTGAGGCTGGGTTAGTGGTCAGAATCTGAGAACAAAAGCAAAAAAAAAATCGTGTGGCCTAAAAATATTTTTGCACTACTTTTGAGTAGAGAAGAAAGTTTCATTTCTGAAATTTCTGTTGTTTTTCTACAATATTTTATATAAACAACTACTGAGTATTTAAAATTGTTTTGTTTTAAGTGATCTTCAGTAAGCATAGGTATTGGTTTAAAAATATTTTTTTTTCCATCAAATACAGTTTGTTTGTCTTCAGTGCTGGAAATCAGTGCATGGCAGGAGTTTCATAGCCCTATCTCCTTCTCAATGGTCCTTCCTCCCAGGAAGCGTTAGTAGCTAAAGAATCTGAAAAGCCCAGCTCAGTTAGTATAAGTAATTATTATGTGCATTCTACCTAGTTGTTTGCCTAAGCCAAATCAGGTCATGTTCATCTGATTGGTTCAAGCAACTTTGAAGTGTCAGAGACAGCAGGGAGAGGGTATAACCTAGTTTTAATCAGATTAGTGTGTGTGTGGGGGAGGGTTGTTTATGGGCTGGGGAGGATGCATTAAACGTCTTGATTTTGGTTGAAAAGTTTAGGAGTATAGCCTAGATCCACAAAGGGAGAGTATTTTCAACCTATATCTTTTCTTTGTTTGAAGAGGGAAGCTTTTACAGATTCTCAGAAGCATTTATTTGTAGAATAATATTCACCCTTTCCTCAGGAGCGCATGTCAGTATTAAGCATGAATTTTGCATAAATATTGATGTTTCTACTTAGTTAGCCTCATGCTTATTCTAGAGAGCCACTTCCATTGTGGCACTGGTGAAGGGCCAGGCATGAATCATCCCTGTGAATTAAGTTTGTCAAGGGCTAGTGAGTAGTCAGAAAAGGGAGTATAAGGGCCTTTTTTGAAGTCAAATGAGGCTTCTAGGAAGGAGTGGCCCTCTGAGAGATGCAAGTACCTTTGTTCAAGGAGAACCAGGTTGAACCAGAAATTATGTTTAGTCATTCTCTTTTCTTATTCATCCAACCACTTACTCAGCAATACCTTTTGCTGAGCACCTACTACTCACTAAGTCCTTTAGATGGATTATCTTACTTTTCTCAGCTAGCTTCTGGAAGGAGAGTCTGTTACTGTAGGCGTTTGATAGATGAAGAAATGGATACACAGAGAGGTTAAGTAACTCATTCAAAATGATAATATTCTGACTTGAGAGTTCTAAGTCTGGGTGTGTTTTAGTGCTTCCTTCCATGTGCAGTATGGTTCCACATCTATAGAGGGAGTTTATCAAGTGGTAACATAGAGGGGAAGAGAGATGGGGATGCCGCAGTGCATAAGTGCAGGGGTGTCTGAAATCTATCCAACCATTAGTATTCTGCATTTAGAGTACAATCAAGTATATTTTTCTATAGACTAGCATTGTAGAAAAAGCAAAGATGTAAACCAGAGTTTTGAACTGAAAGAAGGCATAATGGCAAATAATAAGGAACATAACTAGGGGCTGAATTTTATAATCCAGACCTATATTATCCAATATAGTAGTCACTAGTCACATGTGGTTATTTGCATTAAAATGAAATTAAACTACACATTCCATTCTTCAATTGTACTAGCCATATTCTGGGTGTTCATAGTCACATGTGGCTAGTGGCTACCATATTGGATAGCATAGTTGTAAAACAGCAAGGTCTTTCAGACAGCCCTGGTCCTTCCTACCTGCAAGTGCCAGAAATGATCAGAGCAAGGAGTGTTGAGGACTGGAGTAATGACAGAAGGCTTACTGTGGAAGGTTGTGATGGAGCTGTGTAGACTTGCTGCCAAGCACAAGGGAAAAGGGCAGCACTTCAGAGAATGCAGTTGTGTGAAAAGGTTGTTAGAGGGCATGAGGCTTGATAAAAATAAATACTTTTTTAATTTTCTGAGGAACCTCCACACTGCTTTCCAGAGCGGCTGCACCAATTTGCATTCCCACCAACAGTGCAGGAGGGTTCCCGTTTCTCCACATCCTCTCCAGCATCTAGAGTCTCCTGATTTGTTCATTTTGGCCACTCTGACTGGCGTGAGCAATAGCACTGCTAGGAATTTATCCAAGGGACACAGGAGTACTGATGCATAGGGGCACTTGTACCCCAATGTTCATAGCAGCACTCTCAACAATAGCCAAATTATGGAAAGAGCCTAAATGTCCATCAACTGATGAATGGATAAAGAAATTGTGGTTTATATACACTATGGAATACTACGTGGCAATGAGAAAAAATGAAATATGGCCTTTTGTAGCAACGTGGATGGAACTGGAGAGTGTGATGCTAAGTGAAATAAGCCATACAGAGAAAGACAGATACCATATGGTTTCACTCTTATGTGGATCCTGAGAAACTTAACAGGAACCCATGGGGGAGGGGAAGGAAAAAAAAAAAAAGAGGTTAGAGTGGGAGAGAGCCAAAGCATAAGAGACTGTTGAGAACTGAGAGCAAACTGAGGGTTGATGGGGGGTGGGAGGGAGGAGAGGGTGGGTGATGGGTATTGAGGAGGGCACCTTTTGGGATGAGCACTGGGTGTTGTATGGAAACCAATTTGACAATAAATTTCATATATAAATAATAAATAAATAAATAAATAAATAAATAAATAAATAAATAAATAAAAAAGAAATACTTGACGGATGCTTGTTGGGTTTTTCATACAATTTCTGAAAGAGTTTGGATGTAATCACCTTTCTTTTTGCCTGTATTTAGGCTTATGCCTTAGCAAAATGTTAATGATGTTAATTATTATTCCATCGTTTTTGTTGCAGTTGCTTCTGTTTGTTGAGTGTTCACTCTGCATCTGCCAAAACCTTCTATCTGCCCATTTCAAACCAGCATGTGATCCTGTCTCATTAAGTGGGACAGAGACATCCGGGGAGTACTATTCCTGGAATCTCAACCGCCAAATGGGAGAATGGAGGGCCTGGGGGTCACTGAGGCCGTGATAGGGCTCTGCATGGTCTGAGAGTAGAAAAGCCCCAGCAACTGGGCCAACAGAAACATGACTTCTGGGCTGGCTCCCAGAGTCTCAGAATGTCATTCCTGGGGACCAGGGGGCTCTCTCTTATGATGATTAAATGGGTGCTTCATTTACTAAATCTGAGCCATGGATCAGGAGTCCCAAGTATCACTTCCATCTGCCATTTCCAGCTGTGTACAGTCTTGAACAAGTCACTTCTCTTTTGTTTCTCCCTTTCAACCTACCAGTTGAGAGGATTAGACCCAAGGAATACAAGTGTCACTGACACGCAGAAGCTTTGTGATTTCTGAAGCTTGTCTCTTCCCTCTTTAGATGGTCTAAGGCTTCTCCCTGAATGGGATTTGGAGGACATACGTCTCCTGGAAATGGAGAAGTTTCCTCCTAAACTTTTAGAAGTTCTAAACCCTTTTATAGTTAAGAAAGATGCAGAGGTGACTTATTTCTGGAAGGAAACTGCTGGTGTGTTTGCAGAAGCTGTGGCAGCATACTTCCCTGAGGCAAATCAGACTTTCTGGTACATTCTCTCCAAATGTCACAATTCAACAGAAAAACACCTCTTCCCCAGGAAGTTGGAGCAGCAGCTGGAACTGCTTGTTTTTTTTTGTTTTTTTTGTTTTTTTTGTTTTTTTTTTATTATTTTTTTTTTTGAAATCATGCAAACTCCAGAGCTGGGGGGTAGGTTGGGCAGAATGAGATTTTAATATACATTTAACAGAAGTTAATGAAGAAGTCCACAGCTTGGAGGCAGCCAGTGATGTTTCCATTAATGTTATTAAATATTAATGAGGTGCTTTTTCTCTTTGGGGCAAAAGAGCATGCCTGACGCACCTTTTTTAATTACTGCATTGCTAACAGGTAGCAGAGCTGAACAGAACTGCTAAAGATGGTTAAAGATTTAGGAAAGAGCATTAAGACATTCCTTTCCTTCCCAAAGCTATTAAGGAGAGCACCCTTCCTGCAGAGATTACTAATATTTCTTAGGGTTGGCAGGACATTCAGTAGATTTAGTTTATCCAGCAGTTGGAGAATTGTCTAGAAGCATTGCAGACATACCACAGCCCAAATGTTTCTAATGATAAGCAATGCTTAGAAATCAGATATTCTGGAGGTGCCTGGGTGGCTCAGTTGGTTAAGTGTCCAAGTTCGGCTCAGGTCATGATCTCATGGTTTGTGGGTTCCAGCCCCATGTCAGGCTCTGTGCTGACAGTTCAGAGCCTGGAGCCTGCTTTGGATTCTGTGTCTCCTTCTCTCTCTGCCCTGGCCCCACTCATGCTCTCTGTCTCTCTGTCTCTCTGTCTCTTTGTCTCTCTCTTTGTCTCTCTCAAAAATGAATAAACATAAAAAAATTTTTTTAAATAAATCAGATATTCAATGCTGTGCTGGTAAATATTTAACTACTGGCTCTCTTGAAACAAATAAATAAATAAGCCCTCATTTGTAGCATTTGCTGATTGCTTTAAATATCCCCAAATGTGGCCAATTTCAAGCTACCAGCATGACGCCAGTGAATATAGAATTGAGAAGAGATGTACAGAAGCACATTATATAGTATTTTTGCCATACAGGTACATAGATGCAAATGACCTCAGGAGCATAGATAAAATAATAATACCTAACATTTTATATATAACAATATATTATTATTATTATTATTATTATTATTATTATAACAAATGCAGCAAAATATAAGGGGTCTCTGTGCTTTATGTATTTATTTTTAAAATATATTTATTTAATTGAAATTTGATATAACTTATTTTTTTGATATTGGCTGTGTTTAACAACCATTAATTAGCTGGCAAAATTCCTGAAATTTTAAGTCTGTTCCCACTGGTGGTTACCAACTGTCACAATACTGAGTCTGCATTGAATGTGCGGGCTGGGAGATCTCTAATCATTGATCAGGAGGCATGGCAAAAGATTTGTTTGACAGACACGTCCCTTGCTCCTTATTTTCTTCCATTTTCATTTAAACATGGCCATATCAAAGCTGGTCTTGAGTCCCACCTTTCTGGCTTAGGCATCTGTCGAGCACTTGGGATGTTTTCTGTGGTCCACACTGGAAGGTGAACTATGGGTTCACATCTCCCTGCAGAGATAGACCCAATGTAATGGAATAATAAGTGTGATTACTTTAAAAACATAATTGGAGTATTCATTCACCCAGTAAATATTCAACACCGACAATGTCCTAAGTACTGCTCTGAACTATTATATTGCCAAACAAAACCAACAGAGATCTCTGTATCTTCAATGTTTCCAACATGCTGTGGTCACAAAGATTCTGTCTGGGGATCAGCGAAGGCCTCCTCTGATTAGATACTGAAGAAGAATACTAAGCAAACTACCAAACACAGACAACGTTGAGTGCTTCAAGCCCAGGGAATAACATATGCAGAGACAAAGGGTTGAAAATTTGGCCTGGACTATTCAGGTATGAGTTTGGTGTAGAGGAATATGGTGAGGAAGTAAGGTGATGTGGAACTGAGAGAACAATTTATATAATCTCCTCCATCAGTCGGTGCTTCCTAACTGTACTGCTTCATACTGTATTTTCATGTTCTGCCTCATGCTGTATTATTCTGTTCTTTGGTTGGATTTGAGGCATGTTAGGTCTCTTTCTCCAAAGACTAAAAGTCCTTGTAGGCAAGGATTGTAATACTTCTTCCTGAGGACAGTGCACATATTGAGTCATAAATAAATCTAGAGTTAAACTTGTATTCCTACCTCCCTTTCATTCCTACCCTAGTCACAGACCGTTTGCCTCTATTTTCATTGGACTTTAATTAAATCTTGGCTCAAAGAACATGGGAACAGAAAAAGAAAGGAGGGGTAGGTCTGGAGAGAGTGACTTTCCTTGCTGTTTTATGTTTTATTAACACTCAGTGGATCAGTATTCAAATGTCCAGATTGTTCTGCCCAGTCTGTGGGTTTCAGGAAACCCTTGGGTGCTGAACTTAGAAGCATGAATTCTCCTGCCAAGTGAAGACACCCTCAATGACCTCTGGTTGGTTTCAAGAGCAATAATACTTATTTTATTGCTCTTTTTCTACCCTGACATTTATGCACCTTGGAGCCTTATGAAACTCCAAGAAGTAAGGGAACACCAGTCACATTTCAGATGGGGGCCCTCCTCTCTACACACTGGTCTTTTACTTCATTTTGGAATGGGAGGAATTCAGGAGGGAATCATACCTGATTTTCTTTCTTTATTTTATTACAGCTAGACTTTTATGAAAATGTGGAAAAGAACCACAATTTGTTGTTGTTTGTAGGGAAACAGGAGACCTGTGTTATATGTATTGGGGACAAATTGAATGACAATTTGTATATATGTGGATGCAAATATATATATATATATATATATATATATATATATATATATATATGGAAGGAATTTGTAGGAAAAATTAAAATAAAATCTATGAAATTAATTTTGGAATAACACCTGTGGAATTTTATCCAGAAATGAATCTTGACCTTTAAAATCATCCTCTTGCTTATCACCTTCTTATGTCAGTAATTCCACTGTGATCCAGAATATGCTTTTCAGCTCATAGCATTCCTGACACCCAACCCCAGCCAGTGTACCTGCTACATGATGTATATCCATACCTCTTTTTAACCTGGAATATTTGTTTGATAATGCATTATTTCTTCTGTGCACTGGATTTCCAGTGATTTGAGATTATTTCTAACTCTAAAACTTCATATGAATATTTGCTGTCACTGGGAATATTTGAAAGAATGTAATGCAGCTTTTTGCAAGACCGTAGAGATGTATTTGTGTTTGTGTGTGTCTGTGGGTGTTTTGGCATTTGTACATCTGTACTAGTGTGCAATATTCATTTTCTGGACAGTGACTATGGCTATGAGAGACACGGAGAGAGCCAGTGTGTCCCAGCTTTCTGGTACAACCCAGCATCCCCATCAAAGGACTGCAGCCTTGGTCAAAGCTACCTTAACAGCACTGGGTAAGTAAAACACCTGAAGGAACTCTATTCACTAGTCTCCTGTTTCCCTAGATTGGGATCAAAGGTGGCATTTCTTCTGAAGCAAGAGAGAGTATGGATAGTTTGTTTATAGGTGGCTTCTGAGGAAAGCTGAGGCTTTCTTTAGCTGAGAGTAGCTTTAGGGGGAACATCAGAAATCTACCAGATTTCAATACTTTTTTTCCATTTGCCTCTGACAGACCATAGCTATTGTTTCAGTTGGGTCTTCTTTGCTGGAAAGAGATGCCACCTTATTTTTTGAGCCCCTAAGGAAATAAATGAACACAAGTGGTATGCAGATATTACAGTGCTCTCTAGTGATAGACGAACAGAAGCTCTCCTAGACTGTGATGCTGGCAACTTAAAATGAAAATTTACAGGTCCCATTCTAGAACCTCCTGGAATAAGAAGGTCAAGGCATACTTTGTCTAATTGTCACACTATGTGTGTGTTTCTCTCTTTGCTCACTTATAGTTACTCAGATTTGTGGGGAAAAAAATATTTCCTTGAAGACTTATCTTCCCATCTTTTGCTACCTCCATGGTGCAGAACGGATTTGGCAAGTGGATTGGGGGTCTAAGATAGCACTTTTCCAATTTTAATGTGTTGTAGATCGCCTGGTGATCTTGTTAAAATGCAGCTTGTGATTTGGTAGATGTAGGGTGGGGCTGAAATTCTTCATTTCTAAGAAGTTCCCGGGCATCATTGCCATTACTGGTCCTAGGGCTTTGAGTAGCGGAGGACTAAGGTGTTCTGGACTCCAGTCTCAACTCTTCCAATGGGTCCTCTACCATCTCACGCAAGTTACTCACCACCTCAGTACTTTTACCTTCTCTGATTGTAAAATCCTGAAAAGGTACAATCTACCTAAGTGATGGGAGAAAATGATGGAAGAGATGTGTTGAGTGGTCTGAGCTACTGAAAGACAAGAACTTTTAGCTAAATACTTGGTTCTTAGGGAGCTGTTGCTGGGTCCTGAGCTGGGGCTTAAGCACTTTTGATGCAATTTTATTGTGGGTGTCTAGTTCAGGGATTTAAGCCATTCAAAATACAGATCCAGAAGCATGAACTTTCAGAGATATGGTAGAAGAGAACACAGTGCTATCAAGTTTGAGGAAGAAGAATATGATAGGCACAAGTCATCAGCTGGGCCACCAAATCCCAAGCCAGAGCATACCTTGGACGGAACTGGAGGAGAATTACATCACAACACCACATATGATCACGTGACATGTATATGTACACCCAATTTAAAGCAAGTTAGGTATACCAAAATCCCAGATAGCCAACCAAATAAATTAGGAAGCTGAAAAGGAAAGATAATTCAATTTTTTCCAAAAGATTTACTACAACTGTGTACACATACCTCTGTGTTGCTTAAATGTTGGCTTATATTATAGGTGGTCAACCAGCTGGCCAGTTGAGGTTGAAGAGAAAGAGTAGATGATATCAAGGTTGCATTAGGATATGGTACCCACCAAAATATCTGCCATAAGTAAAAATTAAATATCTTGTAAATGATTAAAAGTCAGCAAGAAAGTATAAATTGGTTATAAAAGTTTGATGATGTAGACTGGTGCTGACCAAAAGAATTATAATATGAGTCACATATATAATTTAAAATTTCCTAGTAGCTACATTAAAAATAATTTTAAATGAAAACTTAATTTTAATAAGATAATTTACTTAACCTAATATATCCAAAATAGTATCATTTTAACATGCAAGGCTAACCACATTTTAAGTGCACAGTAGACACAGGTAGAAAGTGATTAGCATATTGGACAGCACATCTGAAGACCCATTATGAGCTCAGTTGGCAATTAAAAAAATATTATGTATCTACAAAGGGGTATATTGTAATTCTATCTGAGGCAGTAACTACACACAGCATTTGCTTAACATCCTCCTGAGATCTTTGGGTGGAGATAGGGTTGGTAGTTCAGCAGTGTTTGGGGGGTGACGGATGGAGAGAGGACCGGGGGAAATATCAGGTATAGTGGAGGATCAATATTATTCATAAAGAATTGTCTCTCGGGGCACCTGGGTGGCGCAGTCGGTTAAGCGACCGACTTCAGCCAGGTTACGACCTCGCGGTCCGTGAGTTCGAGCCCCGCGTCGGGCTCTGGGCTGATGGCTCAGAGCCTGGAGCCTGTTTCCGATTCTGTGTCTCCCTCTCTCTCTGCCCCTCCCCCGTTCATGCTCTGTCTCTCTCTGTCCCAAAAATAAATAAACGTTGAAAAAAAAATTAAAAAAAAAAAAAAGAATTGTCTCTCATCTGCTTTCAATTGAAAGGCAATCAGAAGAAGGCAGCATGGATGGTTTGGTTAATTACTCCTGACATACAGGGTGAAAGAAGACATGATATAATGATGGTGGTGGTGGCACATTTATATTTTGTGGTTTTACCAGAATGTTGATTATATGCAGTCTTACAGATAGTGGAAATAATATTTTCCGTGCAGGTCAGGACTGTGGACAAGCTCTTGGCTTCATATGCTGGGATCACTGATGAAGTGAGATGACGTGGCATCACTATGTGCAAAGATGCTCTTGTCCTGAAAGGCCACACTGCTTTGTGAGGAGTTTTCCCCATGCCCACTTCTTCTCTGAGCTGATTTTTCCTCAGCAGGATTTAACAGGCATTTCAAATTTGTGCTTTGGAATTGGCATTTGTGTTGAGTGGGAAGTGGAATATTAGTAAGGAGAGAAAATGTGCTGTGAAAGAGCCCCGTGGCTTCAGAGCAAGGGCTATTAGGTATTAAAGGATGGAATGATGTCCTGCGAGTCGAGGGAAGACAGGAAGAGGCTTCCTGATGAATCAGAGTTAGAAGTCTGATCTTCTAGGTGATGGGCATTGAAGAAGGCATCTTTTGGGGTGAGCACTGGGTGTTGTATGGAAACCAATTTGACAATAAATTTCATATATTAAAAAAAAAGTCTGATCTTCTAGATGCTTTTCGGTACAGAGAAAACTGGAAATGACCTTAGATAACTCCGAACAAGTCCCTTCCTCCCTCACAGAAAGGAGCACTTGCTTTTCTTACTTCCCTCGTCCAGTGGGTCAGCCTCCTTCCCTCTTGCATGTGAGTCACGCATTGATTTTTCTTGGTTAGTTTAGACACTGATCTGATCCGTGGCTCACCAGGTAGGATCAATAATAATGTTTAAAGAGCTGCTCTTCCTCAGATGGAGGGATAGCAGTTCCTCAGCATTTGTTTGGCTTCTTAAAGGGCTGTCTTCTTTGAGACTCAGTTTTTAGGAGCAGCTGTGCAAAACGTCTCTCACTCTAGCTTTCTGGTATCCTTTTCTAACATGCACACACACACTCACCCCACACTGCCAACAGCTGTCAATACTCTTTAGGTACCGGAGAATTGTATCTAACAACTGCACGGACGGGCTGAGGGAGAAGTACACGGCCAAGGCCCAGATGTGTCCCGGAAAAGCCCCTCGAGGCCTGCATGTGGTGACAACCGACGGGCGCCTAGTAGCAGAGCAGGGGCATAATGCGACCTTCATCATTCTCATGGAGGAGGTAGGTGTTGTCCTGGGTCTCTGAGGTCATAACTCACTGCTCCCAGGGAGGGAAGAAAAGAAAGATGATGTATCCCCCCAGGTGCCTGTACCAGAGTCAATGGTCAGAAGACAGAAGGGATAAAAGAAGGCTTGGACATTTAGGGACCCTCTTCCCTCCATCGCTTGGCACAGACCTGGGCTGCAGGAGACCCACTTGGCTCAGGGCAGATGCAGATCTGGATATGTTCTTTGAGATTCCCCTTTAGGGCCTGCTTTGTTGAAGGAATATTTATCACCATAAGACCATATGCTCTAAACTTTGCCAGAAGAAGGGAATTCGTATTTTTTCTGTTGCTCCCAGGAGCCTCTTTTGCTTTTTTCCTCATACTTAACCCCCCTGATTAAAAAAAGCCCACAAGGCTTTCAAAGAGTCTTGAAAGTGAGTGTGAGTGTGGGGGAAGATTATTGCAATCTTTTAAACATATATGTATAAAGAAGGTCACATTAGTTGCTTTTCCATCAACTGGCTGC
Source organism: Herpailurus yagouaroundi (assembly GCF_014898765.1). Taxonomy (NCBI): domain Eukaryota; kingdom Metazoa; phylum Chordata; class Mammalia; order Carnivora; family Felidae; genus Herpailurus; species Herpailurus yagouaroundi. Next base: position 43,864,353 of record NW_024412404.1, read on the forward strand.
TCCATTATTTCACTTTTTAGTGTCTTTTGCAATTAAGGCAGTAAAATCAGCCTGCATCCATTCATTCCAGGGTGGAAACAGCTCTGTCTTATGCTTCTTGCTCCCTACATGAACTACTTTATCCCTTTCCCAAACCAGAGAGCTTTTCAGGCACTCCTTGCTGAGGCTGTGGGGCAAAAAAGCTTGCCTGATTTACAAAGACCTCTAAATGTGTATGCAAATTGCTCTGAGCTCTTCAGATCTTGGAAAGAGACCACAGCAGGCCAGGAGGGTTTTTTTTTTTTGTTTTTTTGTTTTTTGTTTTCCCCAAATGTGAATACTTTAGAAACCTTTAAAGTCTGGGCCATACTGAACAGGATGGTGAAGGTTCCTTATCCTGGGTTGACAGATTCTTCAGCCTTCGCCCACACTGGGCACTTGAATTAAAGGACTTTAAGATTCAGAGGAGGTCACTATCAATTTCCACTAGGGAGTTTCCAGGACCAGCACTATAAAAACCTTCTCCTGAATGGATGTGAAGAGCCATGATCTTATCCATTTGAATTGCCTCTAGTTCATTTCCACTTCAATTTATATTCATAAACCCAAGGGTAGTTAACATTGTGCAGGGGGCAAGGGAGCACCTATCAATATTTCATTCACATCTGGGTTGCCATGGGGGAAGAGATGGAACATGAAACTGTGATCAATGCACCTTCACTGGACAGAAGGATTGGCTCATAATTCCAAGATGATGTATATCCTTTTTTTAAATTTCATCAACTATGTTTGTAAACAGAGAGATCCAATTCTTCTTTTTCATCGAGGATCCTTGTTTTGTGGTCAGGTTCAATTGCATTTATCCAAAGCGCTGACCCAACAGTGTGGGAGGAAGAACAAGGGAGGGTGAGCTTTAGTATCCGCTCTTAAGACGCTGAGCATCGGCTTGGGGCGTTCGGATGACCTCACCCGAACTGATGGCATCATGCCTCTAGGTGTCTCCCAGGGGGCTCTTGGCCTTCCAAGAGGCAGAGGGATCTGTGAGCTGGGATGATTGGAAAAGGCTTCAGGGAAGAGGGGCTTAGGCAGGTTTAGGGAAACCCAAGGTCAGCAGAGCACGGATGTAATTTTAACTGGTATGTACTATCCATGTGTAGCCTGGGAATAATCATCCTACCTCACAGAGTTATTTTGAAGGTGTGGTATAGAATATGTGTTAGGTGATAAACATAATGCTTGGAACATAATAATAAATATTAAAACATAGGAATAATTGTATATAGTTCTAGCATTGTAGTTGAGAGCATTAGTGTTGAAACCAGACTGGCTGGGTTCAAAATTGGTCTCTTCCACTACTAGCTGTGAGTCTTTGGTCTACTTATTTATTTTTGTCCCCATTTATAAAATGGGAAAAGTAATACTTTCTGCATTAGAAAGTTGTGAGGAGATCAATTGCTTGGAACTGAAAAGAAACTTTGTAGGTATTAGCTGTTACTGTAGGTATTGCTGTTATTCTTATGACACAGGAGAGGAATAATAAAGCATGTGTGTGCCTAGAACTCCCTAGAGGCTTTACCTTGTCCCCTTGGGCCCATGTCAGAGGCTGCCCTGAGCTTGGGCTTACGGGGACAACAGATCCATAGGACCTCCCCGTGATGCCCAGTGGATATCATATAAGAGTCTGATGGTTGTGTGGAGGGTGCTTCAGCCCTGAGAGAGTCTCTAGGTCCTCAAGAGGGTGATGCAGAAGGCACAGGACCAAGCATCCAATAGGAGTCAGACTGGACATGTGAGTGAGCCCAGGCCCACTGCTATTCCCCCCGTGCAGGGTGATCTCCAAAGGACAAACATCCAGCTTGATTTTGGGGATGGGATTGCAGTGTCCTATGCTAACTTCAGCCCCATCGAGGATGGCATCAAGCACGTGTACAAGAGTGCGGGCATCTTCCAGGTGACGGCCTATGCAGAGAACAACCTGGGCTCAGACACAGCTGTCCTCTTCCTGCACGTGGTTTGTAAGTAGCATGAGCCTTCTCCTTTCTTATGTTCCTCCCAATTGACAACTGGTGTCAAGACTTCTGGGATGCAGAGCTGAGACTAGCTTTGGTATGACTGCCACCCTTTTGTAATGGCCCAAGTGGAGAGACTGAGATGTGTGCTCATTTGTGTTTCAGTTTTCTGACACCGAAGTAGTTTAAATATCTTGAAAGTTTGGAGAGCATTACCAATCGGCCCCTCCTTTTCAGTCCCACTACGTCCTGATGGACGTATGCATATGCAGACACACATTCAGGTGAAAGTCATTTCACTTTGCTTTGGAGAGTCCTAAGAATATAGGAAGAGGAAGCTCACCTGGTTCGTGGCCACATGGTCACTTCCAAGCTACTATGAGTGAAGGCAGCTCGAATCAAAGTAAATTTCTAATCTCTTTTGGAAGAACCAAAGAAGGGTTAAAGAAACATGTATGGGTTTTTGAAAATGTATAACTGAGCACACAAAAGAACCTAATTCTTATGTCCAAGGTTATTGTAAGTTCACTCCTATCGTAAACAATTCTAAGGACTCTCCAAAATGTTTTTGTTGACCTGGAACGTATTGCATTACTATTGACTGTCGCTTGGCCCAAATCAAAACAACAGCTGAAGTTCCAAAGTACTTTGTGTGTAATGGATACGTTTTGTGTATTTGCTATCCTGGGACTTAATTCATGTAAAATGAAACTTAACTATTATGATTTTAGCATGTTGGGTCAAGACATGTTATGGGGCTGGTATTGATTTCCTATGCCTTTCTCAGTGATACTCATGGGCCTAAGGAATTCTGTGGTTCTAATTTATATACCCCGTGATGTTTGGGGAGTAATATGCTATATATGGTAAAAATTATATGTCCCCAAAGAGTCTAGGTGAATGCAAGAAGTATCTCCACCTCAGTGATGACGTAAACTCCACTTTATAAGCTGCCTACATTTAAAAGGTTTCTGGAAAACAGTAAGCTATCTAGTCGTCTAGCATTTTAATCATAGTGGTAGCACAAGGGCCACCAGTGATAGGGGAAGAGCACTGGGGGACACTTGGATGATAGATCAGTTACATCCCTAAAGATGCCAGGATACTTGGCCACAAGATAAATTATTTCTTCTCTGGAGCTTCTGAACTCCAATTTCAAATGGCTTAATTCTAACTGGTACTTTTCCTCACATGGCTCTTCTAACAAATAGGAAATGTAAATAAAACACCCAATTATTTACTAATTTATTCAACAAATGTTTGTTGGATCTGAATATATGTAAGGCATTCAGCAAGGCACCGGGGAAGTAACAATACAGATATGGCCTGAGTCTTGAAGACTTTACATTCTGGTGGTGAGGGCAGGTGCTGCTAGAAATGGGCCATCAATAGCCCTAGTGGTAGTAACCGTACTACACCAATTATACTCATTCTGTGCCAGAAGCACCAGATCCAAAACCCAGGTAGGTGGCATGCAGGGTGTTCATGAGTCAGGGTTTAGAACAAAGGGACCTCTGTTTGGAATCTGATTATATCCCTTTGTTAAACATCTAATACTGATCAATTTTCTTACTTTACAAACTTCTGATTGCTCATCTTTAATAGTTAGGCTTTAGGGAAGCTATGAGAATCAAATCGGATTATGAGTATGGTTCACGGGTCCCCAGGACCACCCCCTTGGGTTTGTTGATTCATTAAAAGGACTCACAGGACTCAACATATCGTCATACCCAAGACTGTGATTTATTACAGTGAAAGGTGACAAAATAAGATGAGCAGAGGAAAAGGGCCAGAGGGCAAACTCTGGAGGAAGCCAGTCGTGATCTCCAAAGAGTCAGCCCCTATCATGGTGTCACCCAACATGGATAATCCCTCCAGCAAGGAGTTCTAGAAGCACATGAGAAGGGCTCTTTACCAGAGAAGCTGCTTAGAAATTCAGTACCCATGATTTTTTGGGAAGGACTGGTCAGGTAGGCATCTCCTGCCTAGCGTATGCCAGAACTCCAGACACCCTGAGGAAAATACGCTCTCAGAATAAACCATATTGTTGGCATAAACTATCTAGACATAGTGAACCACTCTTAGCAGTTAACTGTTGGGTGGAAATACTCTCAACGCCAAGTTTCCAGATGTTATCAAGAGCCAATCTTGCACACAAGTCTTTCCAAGGATGGCAATTTCAGGTCTATGTTAACATTTTTCTGCACAGTATGCAAAATGCCACTTAACCACCCAGCTTGGCACATGATGAATGTTACCTGTTATAGTAAATTACTAAGTACTACCTACTAACTTTCTGCCTGACACTTCTGCTGCATTTAAAAATGAAGACAAAGAGGGAAAATTTACTTTCCTCTCTCCCACCCATATTCCTAATTCTAACAATAGTGGACCTTGCCCGAAGGGTGCAAAGACCAGTGTATCTTAGTGGCAAAAATCACAACAGCAAGGAACTGATTTATACTGTGGGTTATGTGCATGAAGGAGGAAATGTTCCTTGAAACTTTTATCATGCTCGTAATTCCCTCCAAATCAATCATGGCTGCATTTACCAGACAGTTATTATAGTGGAAACTGCTCTTGGCCTCACCTTGGGCCATTAGCTAACAAAAGTAGTTGTTAGCCACCGATAATAACCAATCTTGCACAAATTATTAGATTTTTATCAAAAAGAGCACTGTTTGACAGTGAGGATTTTATGAGTTGGCTGTGCTCCCTCCTGAATCCTTCCTCTCCCTTCTCTCTGGTCACTGGTATATCCCTAGGTTGAAGCCCGGAGCATCTGGTTCAGGTTCTTTGCCCTACAAAGCTATTACATGTTGGGGTGCCTGGGTGGCTCAGTCGGTTAAACATCCGACTTCGGCTCAGGTCATGATCTCACGGTTTACGAGTTTGAGCCCCGCATAGGGCTCTGTGCTGACAGCTTGGAGCCCGGAGCCTGCTTTGGATTCTGTGTCTCCCTCTCTCTCTCAGCCCCTCCCCCATTCTCTCTCTCTCTCTCTCTCTCTCTCTCTCTCTCTCTCTCAAAAATAAATAAACATTAAAAAAAAAACTATTATGTGTTGTTGTTCCTTGAGATTCTGTTTACCCAAACATGCTTGTCTTGAATTTGGAAAAAATGTGATTATGTTTGATGGTGTGCCAATTCGTGGAAACTGTATCCCTTTGTTTGCAATGAGTTTAGGGAGAAGGATATCTCCTTTTATCTTTTTGGGCATCAAAGTACCTGACAGTGTGTAGCTGGGCCAAGGCCCTTGAGTGACAGAAAGCTGAGAAGAAGTGCCAGGGCCACAAGCCATTAGCAGTATCATCACTTAACTGTGGAAAGGCCTGGGATTCTGATGAGCTGGCCAGGGGAATAAGCTTCCTGCATTATGAGGGAGGGATATAACAGGAGAATTGACTTTAAGGGTAAATGGTCCCTTTCCCAGCAGGGGAGGAATGAGCTCTGTATCTGGGCACAGAGAAAGACTCTGGGGTGTTATTGTAAACACAGAGTTCTCATCTCCCTCCTAGGACATGGCTGGCTGGGGGCTCCTTCCCACTGTCTCATTCTCCTCCCCATGAATCAGTAAAACACAAACAACAAAGAAAGGTAAATCATATAAGGTCCTAAAAATGAGTAATTGAGTCACAAAAGTAGCCAGTGCTTTCTCATAACTCGTGGGTATTTGCATTTTCACCAACAATTAAACCATACAAAAATAATTGAGCAGAATTTCTTATTGAAAATAGTTAAACCTTTGGGGGTGCCTGGTTCAGTCAGTTAAGCATCCAGCTTCAGCTCAGGTCATGATCTCGTGGTTTGTGAGTTCGAGCCCCATGTCGGACTCTGTGCTGACAGCTCAGAGCATGGAGCCTTCTTCGGATTCTCTGTCTCCCTCTTTCTCTGCTCGTGCTCTCTCTCTCTCTATCTCTCTCAAAAATAAATAAACATTTAAAAAAATTTTAAGGAAAATAATTAAACCTTTAGCCAAATGTGTATCTGAAGTGACAAGGTTGAAATTATTTGCTAGAAGAGACTATTTGCTGGAAGAAACCTTGAGGGTTGTATGTCTGTGGTCAGGTCAGAGAGCTGTAATCAATGAGTAGTTTGAAGCTGTAGATACGCAGGTCCTCGAACAGGTGTTGACTGTTCAGGAAAGTACAGCATGGACAGTGGCAGGCAGGCCTGACTGCTCTCCTAGTTTCAGCATTTGTCTTTACCCAAACACCTTCTCCCTCAGCATAAATCTACCTACAATACCGGCGATGCCCAGTGAGACTCAGAAGAACTTCTGCTGTCTTAGAGGGACTTCTATGCAATGGTACACAGAGACAGCGATAGTGGTGGTAGAAATAGTGCCCACCCAGAATTAACGGGATGGTACTTTTAACATCCAGATATCACATTCACATGTTCTGATTCCTATAAGGAAGATGCGGGACGACATAATGGTAAGGGACTGTGTAAGGTCAAGGCTCTGTAAGAAAGAGGAAAAGATCATACAGCTAAATTTAAACCAGACCAGAAATGAGAAAAAGCCATCTGTTTTCTTCCCTTTAAACCGAGCTGCCTCCAAAATAACCCAAGATGTAAATAGCGAAGGTTGAGTGGCCTGAAAAATGTCCCACCTATGAGAAGAACTCAAGGCCCCCAATAAAAAGATGTGTGGACTGCAGTCTTGACTTTTAGTTATTCTTGACACTATCATGATGGAAACCAGGAATATTTGTGCTAGCATAGTGTGAACAGATAATGGAATACTTTAATTGGGTTTGGTTAAGTAGCAAAGATATAAAGAAGGGAAAGGAGGAAAAGGGAAGGAAGGAAAAGAAAGAAAAAGGAAAGGAAAAGAGGAAGGAGTGGAAGTGGGGGGGAGAGGAAAGCCCCACAGAGTTAAAAAAGATAACATATCCACCCCACAGTGCAACACTGACCTGTTAATGTTTTCCAGCAGCTTTTCCTCTTCTCATTTTATTTTGGAAATGAATTAAATTAAAATCCTCATTGATGTGTTCATATATTTTCTCTGACTTGCTGCTTATATCAGTTTTCTGCAGGAAAAAAAGAGAAATTTGCTCACCTTTTTGCAAGCAGCTTTTTTATTATTTGGGAACCTGGAATTTATTTCTCCTTTGATTTAGGGAGATACACATTTTCCTTTTTGTAAAACAGCCTTGCCAGCTTCTGAATGACGCCCACTGAGTATTGCAGATGACGGGCACAATGGCGGATTGTTGAAGAGGATGGAACCAATTAACAATCAAGGATAATGGAAGAGCCCTCCATATGATGCGCTGACCCCACATGACAATACAGGCTAATTGTCAGAAATGAAAGAGACTGCTGTTTATCTTCCTATTTATTGGCTAAGTGTCTAATAAACTGGCTTTGTCCTTGGATTGGAGGTTCATAAGTATTCATGGTTAGGCACATCAGATGTAAATGTATTTCGGATGTCATTCAAAAAGTCTGAAGTCTGATTTATGTTCCCTTTTATACAAGGTGCTTTATTTCAAGCACACGCCCACATCTCAACATTTGTGAGTTTGTGATCCTTGTTTTACTATAGTTTATGGTAATAGGGGTTAAGATTAAGAATCTGGGAGTGCGATGAAGTTCGTTTATTCCCAGGATATAAACACTCATATTGTTTTCCTTGTTCCCACAGGTCCCGTGGAGCATGTTCATCTCCGAGTTCCATTTGTTGCTATAAGAAATAAGGAGGTCAACATCAGTGCGGTTGTGTGGCCCAGTCAACTGGGGACCCTCACCTATTTCTGGTGGTTTGGCAATAGCACAAAGGTTCGGCCCTTTCTGATCCATGTCTGAGTAGATCTGTGCTGAATTCTTCTATCTTCCAGCGTCCATGTTGACGTTGGGGACATCAGAGATGTGGGCAATAGGGAGTATTTCCTGAATCTATGAATCCACATAATTGAATATCACATATGTCTCTATATCAGATTCATTATTATAGTAGGGAAAGTTCAAACAATCCTGAGGAAGAAAGAGTACTCTGAGAAGCTATACAAACCTACTTCCATAATCAGTATTTCTAAAACTTCATTTGCTCTATTTTTTTTTAATCCTGGGCTCTCCACTCACTAGCTATGTAAAGGAAGCCACTTAGCATCTCTGAGATCCCGTGATTCCATCTGGAAATGTGAATTATATCTCTAAATACAGAGATGTGAAAATCAAATCAAATAATGCACGTAAAGAACCCTTCTCCAAGACCTGCTAGATGTTCTATGAAGCCCAGGGTTTTCTTTAGGTTATTGTTTAGACTGATGCTGCCAAGCCTCTAAGAAGAGGACTAAGAGGGCTAAACTCTGAACTTGGCACATCCTCCCTACTCCCCGCAACTGGTGATGGTGATACCTGTGTCAACAGTGACTACACTTGTATAATAGGAGCTGGGAGCAGTTAGGCTGAGGGTCTCTAAATGTAAGGGCTTCATGTTTTTCTCCATTCCTGATTTTGTCTACATTTTGCTTGGTCATTCTTGATGTGATTGGCATTAACCATCTTAGACCTTTCATTTTTAAAAAGTAAGAAAGATATCGTATCACACTTGGTAATGCTGGATATCTCAAGAAAGGGGAAGCAAATATTCAGTTCTATGTAGTAATTCCTTTAAAAAGGAAATGAACAATGATGGCTTTGTTTCAAGATGACCAAAAAGAACTTCAGTCCCTGCATGGTAAGAGTGGGAGATGATTCACCCTGCTCTTTTTTAGGGAGGCGGCATGACATTGTGATGAAAACATAGACCTTGGAGTCACAGTGACAGTGCCAGCTGTGTGAGCCTGATGAGGTCACTTGACCTAAAATTTAATTCAGTCAGAGCAAATTGGAGAGAATAATGCCTATATCATCTTAATTGTTGTGAAAATTAAATAAGATGCTATGTATCTCCCTAGTACATGCTAGGTACTCACTAAATGGATGCTTTTTATAAAAACTTGGAGTTAGGATGGGTTGATAAAAGACAGACTTATGGACCCAAGGGACCCTTTTCTGTTTGCATTGTTCATGCTATATACTTTCAAGTCAGTTTCTTAATATAGGTTGTGATGCTTTTGCATTTCTGGAAAGATTATTCACCAGGACAAGAGATACAGAAGTTAGTTATTAAGATCCCCATTTGGTACATTAGAGAAGTGAAGTTCCCTGCGTGAGATGAGCATCCCAAGGTCAAACATCTGGTTAATTGTGGAGCCAGGTCTCCTAACTCCCATCTACCATGCACCACCCCAGCCCCAGGATGCATTAGCTGCATCGCTCTGTTTGTCTTCTAGAGGTTACAGACCCTAAAATCTTTCTTCAATCACCAGCAGGCATATATAGTGAAAGAGGAAAGAGAATCATTTGGGAGGAGAAAATTAGAAACAGGATTTTAAGTGCCTTTATCTGCTGAGAACTTTTGGCTGTCAGGCCAGGGATTTCTTTGCTGTTAGTGTTCATTTACCAGGTGATCTTTACTGAGGCTGCTGTGCTCAAGGAGGGAAGTTCTTCGCAGTTGTCAACACAGTGATTTACTCAGCAGCCCACAAGGAGCTGGAGACACAGTGTTTCTCTACAGCACCATTTTTCCCCTTTGAATATGTTGTGTTTTTTTTTTTTCCTTTGAGTATTCTAAGACCTGAATTCTAAGGCTTTTACTAGTTACTTAATCTAGTCTAGTTAATCTAGACTAGTAGTTAATCTAATCTACTTAATGCAGTTACTTAATCTAGTTTCTTAAATTTTGGTAAATAAACACAGAAGTGGGCAAAGTGACTGGGGAGTCAGGTTTCTGTTTCTCTAATGATTCTCTTTGTTTGCTTAAACAAATCACCTGATCTAAATATCAGTGCTTTTTCTCTCTGTAGAGCAAGGATACTAATATCTAATCCACAGACATCACTGAGTTATTATTTGAAATATACATGTAGCTAATCTATATTTTGCCATATTAGGAAAAGGGAAATTTTAAATTACAGAACGGCATTACAGTTTTGTTTTGGTTTGGGTTGATGGTAACCTGAGGTCTTCTTTGGTTAGGAATTTCCACCTATAAGCTTGAGCATGAAGTGCTACACAAATGCCCAGAATAGAGCAGTTTTAAAATAATAAATCTGGGTTGCAGTCCAGAATCAGATTCTTCTTGGCTGTATGTGTATAGTCAATCATGCAATATCTCTGAACCTCAGTTTTGGTCTTTGTAACATCAGAGTAATAATAGTAGTAACTACTAGTAACTAATAGTGAACAAGTAGTAACCAGTAATAATTAATATTAGTAACTTAGATGTACTTAGAATATATCTAATAGCCCTTGAAAATATCAGTCAGGGTGGTGCTTGTCATTTGCATCAACGGCATGTACATTTCAATGGTGTATCTGACTTGGTTTCCTAGATTTCTCTCCCCCATCTAAGAATGGTTATTTGGTCCAGGTGAAAGAGATATATTTTCAGTTTTGTTTTGTTTTATTTTGTTTTGTTTTGTTTTGTTTTTGCTAGCACCATACCAGAAGCATATCAAGGGGGCCTCATCGCCCAGTTGATCCAGTGAGCATTATATTTGACTGGCAAGTTAATGAGTGTCTTTGAATGTTTTGGTGAGGGCTCTGACTTGGTGCTATTTGGTTCCCATTAACTAGAAAACTTATCTGTAAAAGGAGATAATGCTAATTTTTTTAATGTTTATTTTTGAGAGAGAGAGACAGAGCACAAGCAGGGGAGGGGCAGAGAAAGAGGGAAACACGGAATCCAAAGCATGCTCCAGGCTCTGAGCTGTCAGCACAGAGCCTGATGCAGGATTCAAACTCATGAACCATGAGATCATGGCCTGAGCTGAAGTCGGACACTTAACTGACTGAGCCACCCAGGCGCCCCAGGAGCTAGTACTAATTTCAGGCATTTATTTCTACTACAGCTTTGTAGGAGCTGTTGATACACATCATTTTATTTAATCATTAGAACATTACTGATGGAGAAAATTATCCCATTTTTCAGAGAAAACACTTAGGCTAATAACCTTGTAAAGTAATGTTTTATGGGTGTGTGTGTGTGTGTGTGTGTGAGAGAGAGAGAGAGAGAGAGAGAGAGAGAGAGAGTTGTGACTGAGTGAATTATGCAAGTTTACCCAGATGGTCGAATTAAATCAAGAATCAGTTCACCCCTGCCTTTATACCTAGCCCTTCACTTGGTGGTGTCAGGAATAGAGGAACACATACAACATTGTCCCTACCTTCAAGGAGATCAAAGTTCAAATGAGAAGGCATGATGAACACAGATGCAATGATTGGCGAGCCTATGTGATGTACAAGTAAATAGAAGAGAATAAACATTCCTCAAATCCAACAATAGTCTCATATACCTACAAACCTATCACAGGAGATGTGAAATTGCATCAGTAGCTCCATAGATCTTATTCAAGAGCCCATATTTTGTGCTAGATGTTTTGAGGAATACAAATCTGTGTAAATTCCATTTTTTATCTTTAAGAAGCGATCTTTTGGAGATCTTATAGGTCTATAGTACCTATAGGTACTATAGTACCCTTATAGGTACTATAAGGGAAGGTGGTAGGGATGTAATATTATTGGCCCAGTCAAGCAGCCTAGGTGGTGATGGATGTACACCTTGTTGGTCATGGAGTGAGTCACGTATGAAGTTGGTCTTAACCTGGCATTGAAGAAACAGAATTGAGGCAGAGAAGGGGAAAGAGATTTGTATGGAAAAGTAAGGAATGGTTGTATTCTGTGTAGACTGATTCAGACAAAACAGAGGGTCCATTTTGGTAGAAATGAGACAAGACACTGAAAGGTAGGGAAGATAGGTGACAGGTGGCTTTCAATGGCACAAATGGATGTTTTTTTGTTTTTTGTTTTTTGTCATAGAAATTCAGATTTACGATAGGATGACAGAAGATAGAATCATATTCATGGACAGTGATACTTTTGATGAGCTTTTTGATGTGTTTGTGTGTTGTGTGTTTGAGTGAATTTTTTCCCCTATGAATTTTCACATTAATTCCTTAGTCCTAACACCTGTATAGATGCTATTTTGCTGGTCTTTGTGTATATTTTAGGGTTTTTTTTTTTACATAGGTCCAATCATAGTATATCCTCAATTATGTATTCTACCTTTTCAACTTCATATGATGAACACATTTTACATGTAACTATATAATCTGCTGAAGTTTTAAGTAAGGCAGGCATAGTCATTGCATAGTCTTTCCAATTTGGGAATGGTAGCTTTTATAAAAGTATATATTTAAATTGTAGAGGTTTTATTATGTTCAATATTAACTTGACTTACAGTGTCTGGGAAACTGGTATAGGCTGCATCCAAAGGTTTCCCTGAAACTCCTTGTTCCATTAGTCAAGTGGAAATGTCATAACTAAATAGTCACTCAGAGTTTTGTCAATATCTTTCTGGGCTCAGTGGATAATATGTGACCTGTCACACATGAGGGATTCTCTGTGGGCAGGGATGTATCCCACAACCCAGGCAGGAATGAGGTATTATTCCAAAGGGTCTCACTGTGGGCTGCCACTGCAGCTTGGACAAGGCACAGAGATAGAGAAGTCAATCGGCTGCCTGTTAGATTTGTAGGGCTCTGAAAGGCCAATTTGCTGGGATTAACAGAGGTCTGGCTTAATAAATGTGTCTGCTTGCCTAATAGATTTAGTAAATGAACCTTAAAATACTTGATTTAATTTAGCATTGCGCACTAGATATCAGTAGCCAACAAAGAATTCAGGAATCCTGTTGAGTGTTCCAGGTTTGCAAGGAAGGTGAAATCAGCCATGATGCCATATCAATTGATGAAAAACAAAAGCAATTTGGAAAACAAAATTAGCTCCTGCCTCTTCCCTAGTATGGAAGCTTGTGGTCTGCCATCTGGGGACCAAGTGTTCCCATTCAGCACTATTTGCTGTGACTCAGAGCCCTGACTGGCTGGTAGGATAGCACACTCTCTCCCACCACAGATGGCATTCCCTTTGTCCTGCAGCCCTGCACCCTTGTTTGGTCCCTGGATCTCCTAGGGAAACAGCCAGATGGAGAGAAGATCAAATATTCAGGGACAAGAGGAATTTCACCACTCTCAAAAGAGGTGCCTTTGCCTGACAGATTGCAGCTACCCAAGTCTAAGGTTACAGGAGTGTGTAGAGAAAGGAAGGGGGCACAAATAGACCACTGACAGCTAAGGAAGATGACAAGGAAGTAGTGAACGTTTCATGAAGAGAACACTGTTAAGGTAGAAAAATGCCTGGTGATGAGAGGTAGGAAGATGATAGCTGAGGGTAGAGAACCAAAATGGAGGACAATAGAATATAGCCACGATCAGAGAGAGTCATTCATGGAATCAGGAAAAGTAAAATCATATTGATTGTTCCTTTCATGTTTTCTCTCCCAACATTTTATTATGGAAAACTTCAAATATACACTAAAGTTGAAATAATTTTACAGTGAACATCCATATACCCACCGGCTGTAGCTACCATTAACATTTACTATGCTTGTTTTATCACCTGTCTGTCTTTCTTTCTGTTCTGTCCATCCATCAATCGATCTTAATTTTTGACTTATTTCAAATTTAGACACCAATATACTTTGTCCTCGATGCTTAAGCTTGCAAGTCATTAACTAGAGTGCAGTATTTGCTTCCCCATGACAGTGTAAAATGTATCAATAATGAAATGCACAAATCTGAAGTGTGCACTTTCTAGGTTTTGACAAACACATTCACATGTAACCCAAACTCCTGTCAAAATACATAGTATTACCATCACTCCAAAAAGTTCTCTCATTCCGTTTCTTAGTCAATACTTACCCCCAATCCCCAAAACCAACTGCTGCTTTGTTTTCCATCATAGATTAGATTTGCCTGTTCTAGAACTTCATCCTTATGAATTCTTTTATGTAAGATTTCTTTCTTATAGGTTTGGGATTTATCTAGGCTGTTGTATATATCAGTATTTTTTTCCTTTATGTTCATTGTGTGAATACACTATGGCTTTTTTATTATTTTCCTATTGGGGAGTTCCTGGGTTGTTTCCATCTTGGGGCTATTATTAATAAGCTTCCATGAACATTTTTGTTTACTTGTGGACATACGTTTTATTTTCTCTTGACTAAATTCTCAGGACTGAAATTGCTAAGTCATAAAACAGAAAATGGTACAATTACTTTGGAAAAATTGTTGCAGTTTCTTATAAAACTAAACTTTTTCCTAAGTTGTTGTGTCATTTCACAGCCCACCAAAAAATGTATGAGAGTTCCAGTGGCTCTGCATCCTTATTAATGTTTTATATTATCATTTTTAAAGAAAATTTAGCCATTCGGTTGGGTATGTCCACAAAATATGACTCAGTAATGAAGCAGTTGAAAGTCTCCTAACAGATAAGATGGAATGGGTTGACCAGTAGGGACTAGAAAGTTTGCCAAAAGCCATTCATCAATCCTCTGTATTATGATTGTTGAATAAGTTCTCACAGCTCTTCTGACCCAAAGCTTTCGTTTAACAGATAAAGTACGAAGGCCCATAATGGGGACAAACTTTGCCCAAGGTAATTTATTACAACATTAATTTAATAAAGCCAGAGTTTCAAATCTTTGTTCTTCTTACACTAGAGATGGCAGTTCTGTGGTGTACATATTGTTATTCCATGGTCATGGCCAACACTGGTGTACTGAACCCAACTTGACTTCAGCTTCCTTCTCAACACAGGACACTAAACACCAACCATCTGCCCATGGGAGTTGACATACCTCACAGAACCTACTTGCAACTGATTCACTGTTTTATTCAGAAGGCTGTACCTTTGTGTATATTGTTGCTGAGTCTTAATACTTGAACTCTGGGATCTGTCCTTAAAGGAAAGAGTGTATCTATTTCTACACTCACTTCTTTCATGTAGCAAACAAAAAAGAAAGTGTGTCACAAGCTTAGGGCAATATCTCTAATCTTGCCCAACTCCAGCTATCTGCCTGGCCATAAAATAATGGAGTTACGGAATTTTATTTTTATTTTATTTTATACTTTATTATTTTATTTTATTTTATTCTATTCTATTATTTTATTTTTTAAGTTTTAATTTAAATTCTAGTTACCTAACATACAGCAAAATATTAGTTTCAAGCATGCAATTAAATAAATTGTTAATTTAAATTCCAGTTAGGTAACATACAGTGTAATATTACTTCAAGTGTACAATACAGTGACTCAACACGTCCATGTGTTACTCGCTGCCATCACAACAAGTGCATTCCTTAATCCCCATCACCTATTTAACCCACCACCACCTCCCTTCTGGTAAACCATCAATTGGTTCTCTGTAGTTAAGAGTCTGTGTCTTGGCATGCCTCTCTCTTTTGTCCCCCCGTGCTCATTTGTTTTATTTCTTACATTCCACATATGAATGAAATCATATGTTATTTGTCATTCTCTGACTGACTTATTTTACTTAGCATAATACTTGTGGTGCAGTGGTAGTCTGTCTGAGTCCAGAATTTTAAAGCAGAAGAAATCAAATTATGTTTCAGAAGCCCACTTGAAAATTGTGAGCTAGAAAGGAATTCCAGTCTTGCCGCAGAGACACTGCCTGAAAGCTGCCTCTTTGAGCCTCTGCAGGGCTCTGACACACATATCTAGGCCATGTCTAGTTTAGAGTGCATGTGTGTGCTATGTAAGTGCTGACCCATACTCACCCCCTTAAAGAGCTGCTCTATGCATCCCCAACTGACTACATTCTTGGTCTCCATCCCATCGTTGTCCTGACATACAGAGAGGAGAGGGAGTCTGCTCATCTGTGTTTGTGACCTCTCTTTAAGAGCTGCCTTACAGCAGCCTTCTCCTGTTATGTCTTATCTCATAAACAACAGGAACTTGGACAGGCACAGGCTTAAGATGACCAATGAATAATGACTCTTCAACCTCGGGATCTTTATTCTTCTCTCTGATAAGCACCTAATTATATCAAGATCCTAATTCTCAGGAAAATAATATAATTATTCTGTTTCTATCCTTGGGAAGCTCCATATGTTATGAAAATAAAGCAGAAGAGAATAACTAAAATGGTCATAGATGTGTATGTTTATATGTTTTACAACCTACTTAAAATGCTAGGAGTGCCTGGCAATGGAAAACACAGAATAAAACAAAAAGCCAGTGATCTGACCATGCATCCAACTTACATATATATTCTACTATATGAGGGCAGTGTGCCAATGATGGAGATACAGAAGGATGGAGATACAGAAGTAAATAAAGTGTGATCACCTCCCTGAAAGGTCTTATAGTCCAGTGGCATATAGGAGAAAATGCAGTTGACACAGAATATTGGAGAAGAGAAATAAATGATCTGTTTCCAGAGCCAGCTGGCATATGTTACTAATGTTGCTTCTACTTGGCCCCTGGAGAAGGACCAGAGTGATGTGCAAAATCCAGAGTGTCCAATCTTATCTTCATCTTTCAAGATTACATGTTTCAGTCCATTTCAAGGATATTAGTACTCTTCCTGGATACTGGCTATAATCACAGTTTTTGGAAGCTATGAAAAGTCATTTTCTTCTTCCCCTTTTCAAGTGAGGATCCCTTGGGGATACACAAATACTATGCAGATTTGTGACAGTCTGAGATTTATAAGAAAGGAAGAAAATCTGATATCCCACAGAGGACTAAGTGGGTATTCCTACTCTTGTCTTTCAGCCCCTCATCACCCTGGATAGCAGCATTTCCTTCACCTTCCTGGCAGAGGGAACCAATAGCATCACTGTCCAGGTGGCTGCTGGAAATGCCCTTATTCAGGACACAAAAGATATTGCTGTTCATGGTAAGCCCTAAAAATTGTTCTGTGATGCCCCCTCCTGCTCAACCAGTCCTCTCTGCTCACCCTGATGGCAATCCCTGACTGCTTTGGAAATTCCGCAGGCTGGGAAAAAATTACATAGGTCAACAAGTTTTCCAAACACACTTTCTACCTTGTTCCTGAATAGACACTGAGGTTAAGAGAAACCGGCACAGAATGGCATAGAAAAGCCCTTATTACTCCCCTAGAAGTAACTGCATCACATCCTGACAGGGTTCTCATTAGACAAAGACATATCATAAGTGGAAGGACACCAAGCTAGAAAGACTATCATAGAACCATCTATACCTGATGTCCTGCTGAAGTATCTACAACATGTATGCATCACCTACCATTTGTGGCCATGGGCACCAGTGATCTCAAAAGAGGAGTCATGGCCCCTGACCTTGCAGAACTCATAGATAAATTACTGAGATTAACGACACATAACCAATTGTTGGAAATTCTAACATCCTTGGCTGCAAAGGCTCAAAAACAAGACTAAGAATATGAGGGCAGAGCTAGAAAGAAGAGTGGTAAATAGGGCTACCATGCTGTTCTCAATCCTGGAGAACCATTCCTAGCTATTGAATTTATTTTAATCACATTTTCTTCTAGCACCATCCCACACAACCTCCCCCAGGCACCTAAAGACTACTACTATACCTGGGGTTTTCTAAAAGGTTGTACTAAGGTATGTGATCCTCTGACTCAGACCATATTTCTTCAGCCTCACTTCAGGTGGGTGCCTTTTCCTACATCTCTGCAAATTTGATACTCTGGCTCTCTCATCAGGCAGCTGGAAGCCTTTTTTAAGCAAACATTGTTATTGAAGTGTACATTTTTTAAAATTTTTTATTTTAGAGAGAGAGAGAGAGACAGAGAGAGAGAGAGAGAGAGAGCGAGCAAGCGTGAGCCAGGGAGAAGGGCAGAGGAAGGGAGAGAGAATTCCAAGCAGGCTTCACACCCAGTACAGAGCCCAACACAGGGCTCAATCCCATGATCCTGGGATCATGACCTGAGCTGAAATCAAGAGTCAGATGCCCAACTGACAGAGCCACCCAGGCGCCTCTATTGAAGTGTAGATTTAATGCAGAAGAGTACACAGATCATAAGTGTTTAGTTTCATGACTTGCCACAACATAAACAGACCTCTGTATCCATCAGCCAAATCAAGAAACTGAACATGGCCCACACCCTACACACAGGGTTTCAATCTAATCCCCTGACAGTTTCTAGGAGGAAGGTCACAGGAAATGAGGGAGGGCAAGTGACAAGTTTCCATTCAAACAAGCACAGGTTGTAAATACTTTATCGTTGGCTCTACATGATACCGCCGACGGTAACAAATGCCTCCTTCTTCTGGAGTTTCATATTTATCTTTCATTTCAGTTAAGATGCTAGGAACTCTTACCTGGTAGGAGCACAAATCCACTTCCAGTCACCAAGCTCCACCTTCTTTTCAGAAGCCAAGAAACACACTGGTAAGAAGGAATTTTAGTTGAGGCCACGTAGAAGACTGGACCCTTTCCCTAAAGCACAGTGATCATGCCATCTGCTAATCCACCACCCCTCTCTCAGCCCCACTCACACACCCTCTCTCCTTGCAGAATACTTCCAGTCCCAACTGTTGTCCTTCTCTCCAAACCTGGATTACCACAACCCTGACATTCCTGAGTGGAGGCAAGATATTGGCAATGTCATCAAGAGAGCTCTGGTTAAAGTAAGTTGGTTTTATCTTTGCTTACATGTTAGTGTATAACGAAAAAAAAAAAAAAAACAGAGTGTCTGATCTAGAATAAATTTTCATGGGTTAAAACCACCATTCTACAGTTATATGAGAATTCTCTGTAAAAAGAGAGACAAGAATCAGGAGGGTAAAGCAAGGATGTAGGGAAGTGGGGACAGTGGAGGAGAGACACAGAGAGAGAGAGAGATGGGAACCAGTGTTTGAGGATGGGAATTGGCCCTGTCTGTATACCAAATTTTTCTAAGACAAGAGCTTGACCCCTTTAATGAACTAATGGATGGGGGCACTCATTGAATCTATACAGATATTATCATTCACTAGGCTTGTTCTTTGCCCACCAAAGGGGTTTCTTAACCACATATGTGGACTCACAAGACTACCATTGGCTATACGTGACGATCAGAAGGCTACAAGCCAGAATAAAGAACATACCTTCAGGGTAATAGAGTTCTAGAGTTAACCCAAGGTCATACTGGCCTTAGAGAGCTTTGAAACGGTTCTGTTAACCCTTTTCTCAGAACTAGGCACTAGAACATAATGATGAGTACAACATGGGTTTTCAAATGCAGAGATAAGTCTAACATGATTAGTTCTATGGCAGAGGCATGGTCAGCATTACAAAAGAGCATGACGAAAAGTAGGATTCGCTCTACCCAGACAAATGCAGGATTAGCACATTATTTGTGATTTGATAAATACTTGTGAGCTATTAGGATGGTCTTTGTAGGGAATACTTGAACTCTGTTTTAAAGAGCACATAATGGTTAACAGAGTTTGTGGTGTCTTTCAGGTAGAATGAACAGTATGTGCAGGCCATGGACTATTGAAAGAGTGGAGCATATTGGGGAAATGATAGAGTTTAGTGTAGCCAGTCTATAGGTTCTAAGGCAAGTATGACTAGACTTGAGCTAGAATGGTTAGGGCAGCTTGTGAAGCATCACAGAAGCTAAAAGGGGTCTGACATACATCTGGTAGGCAGTGGGAACTGGATTTTATTTAAGCAAAAAATACTGAGAATAGATTCATTTATATTCAGACCCTCATTTTGGTAACAGTGCAGAGGTTGGGCTGCTAAGGTAGGAAGTGAATAAGGTAGGGAGTAAATTTCACAAAAGATGACCAGTTAAAGGAGTGCTATAATTCTCTAGACCAGAGATAACAAGATCTTGAAGAGGAAAGATTCAAAAGCCACTTAGGAAGTTGAACAGTAGAATTGATGACTAATAGAATATAGTGTGAATGAGAGGGAGAGAGAAGCTTTTTGATTCCAAGAGGAGAGGGGTGATGGCCTTGCCCTTAGGCCATGTAGGAGAAACATGCTTGAGGAACGGTAATATTATGATCTTGTATGTGAGTTTGGAGCACATGAGGAGCAGTTGGGTGAGATAACAAGGGGAGTTGAAACTATGGATCTGAAGGTCAAGTGCATATTCCCCCTGAAGGCAGAAATGTGGAGCAGTGACTGTGGAGGTGATTAGGCCCCCCAGGTGACTGGGATGCAGGGCAGACATGAATGCCAATGCTCCCCAAGGCAGAGGAGGACAATCTAGGGAAGGACCTGGAGAAGGAGCCAGCAAGAGAAGAAGAAGAAGAAGGAGAAGAAGGAGAAGAAGGAGAAGAAGGAGAAGGAGAAGACGAAGAAGAAGAAGAAGAAGAAGAAGAAGAAGAAGAAGAAGAAGAAGAAGAAGAAGAAGAAGAAGAAGAAGGGGGAGGGGGGAGGGGAAGAAGGAGAAAGAAGAAGAAGCAGGGGGAGGGGGAGGAGAAGGAGGAGGAGGAGGAAGAGGAGGAGGGAAAAAAGAGAGTGATTTAAGAGAGAATTCCTATGGGGAGTTGTCTACCAGATGCTCTTCATCTGAAATCTTTTTACAAAAACATTTTTCATAGAAAGGGATGAAAATGCCCCTGATCTTATGTGCCTATTCACAGAAACATCCACAATTCTGTTGTATTTTATATGATTGTGTTTATTAAAAACATACTAACTTTTTAACAAATGACTTGGTAATTGTAATAATAATACTAGTAAATAATAATAATCAGACATGTTGATTGATGCCTGGGTCTTAAATCTCAGGAGGATCTGTCCCTCAAGTGTCCCTTTGGATGGGATTAAGTGAATCTAGACAGATGGGTCCAGAGTCTCTCCAAGGTTGCTAATTGACTGATACCCCCTGAGACCACTATTCCCTGGGACAAAGGGTCAGCCCAACCATTGGGTGATCCTCTGTGCTTTGCCCTCCAGAATGGTCTCTGGAGACTTGCTTCCCCTGGCTGGTTATTATGCAGCCTTCTTGCCCCATAGACTTGGACACCAAGACTTTCAGCTACTTCGGGTCATGCGTCCCAACAGGAAACGGAGATGTCTGGCCAGTTCCAAGGGATCCTCTGTGTCTGGTAGACTCTTCTGGTTTCTGATTGCTGCTTGTTAGTTCTCTGCAAGTTGGTGCTCTCACTTTTATCACATCCCTGGGAATTAACTCCAATCTGTGAGCCTAGTCCCAAATAGGAATCAGAGCTGAGCAAATGGAATACAACCCCTCCACTTCTATTCAGTCTAGCGACTGTTTATTGAGTCTGTACTCTGCAAACATCATCAGAACAGTGAGCTAACTACAAAGACTCCCAGGAATGTCTGGGTTAGCATTCATAAGAACCTCTCAGGGAAAAGCTTATACCAGCCAGATATATTCATGTCACAGGTGAGATGATCTAAGTCCCTGAAACTTGGTAGACATGGTATCTGGAAGTGTTGGCATGAGAGACTAACATGGAGGAGGTCACTGCCAGTGGATATAGTCAGGGGAGACTTCTTGGAGGAGGCAGGTATTTCTGACAAATCAAAAACTACCCTATTTGGATTGGCAGCAGAAGAGGAGGTGTTCTGGATAAAAGACCTTCAGGGGACACATAGGAAAGAATAACCATACTCTTTTCCAGGGTAGGGGAGCTCAGAGTTTTGTTCTCTTCAGGAATTTGCCTCCAGAGAGGCACTTAATTTTAAGTTTTTATCAAAAAGTAATATAATCCTTTTACTAAACATTCAGGAATAAAAAAAGTTTCACTCACGATCTCAGCATCTTAACACAACTTTTAGTATTTTATTTTGCCTTTTTACTCCTATACATTTTTATTTTTATAGGGTTGTAACCAAAGAAATATAAGGAAATAGATCAGAATGCAGCTATCATAAGTGTTTTTCCATGTTGGCTGACTGTACTAATTATCATCGTAATGGTAAAATAACGTTCTGTTGGATGATTATACCATTATTTACTTATTTTTTTGAAAATTCGAGTTTTTCTCTATTTATTTGCTATTACAAATAATGTTTTTCTTCCTGCGTGTGGCTTTTTCTATATTTTGGATCATTTCCTTAGGACAAACACTCCAAATTACAGTTACTAAATGAAGGGTCTGAATATTTTTATGGCCTTAAAGTAGTCTTTTGAAAAGCAAATCGGCAAAGTGAATTGATTTGTAGGGCTGGCAGCAACAAATGAGGGAGCCTCTTAAGCCTCCCCGACATTAGTGATTTTAACTTAAAAAAAAATCCTGCTTTTGTAAGTGAAATAGGGTTTCTTGTTTTTTTTTTTTTATTTTTTATTTGCATTTCCCCACATTTGCTTGTAACCTCTTATTCCTTGTTTGCATTGCATATCCATGTTTTTGCCAGAAGCTCTAGTCCTCTTAGTGCAGAAAAATGGAAAAGAGGGGAGGAGCTTTAGCCACTGTTCCCAGCAACCAATATTTTGAAAATTATCATAGTATTTTAGTTTCAGGATAAATGTATGTAAGAGCCAAAGGAGGTAGTGAAACTAATAATAGCACTTCTAAGGGGAAACAGAAAGAAAGCCTAGAGGAATATTGGAATGTGTGCCTAAAATGCTGTGTTTAAAAAACAAACGTGAGCCTTACACCCATGTGCACCCTGCTCCTTGTGGTTGACTCGGGGAGGCCGGTTGCTCCGGGGCTCCACTCTGTGGTCTGAACATCCCTGCAGGTAACCGGTGTCCCGGAAGACCAGATCCTAGTTGCCGTGTTCCCTGGTCTCCCCACTTCAGCAGAGCTCTTCATCCTTCCCCCCAAGAACTTGACGGAGAGGAGGAAAGGCAATGAAGAGGACCTGGAACAAGTAAGTTGCAGAACACTTGGCCAGGACACTTGCCTGCCCCCCACAGTCTGAAGGCACACAGTGATCTTTCCAGCCACGAAGGGAGGGGAGCTTTCTCCCATAGGCCCAGCAGCCTGTGGGTCTGCACAGCCCCCAGGGCGGTGCCAGCAGCCAGCCTGGCCCAGAATTAGCGCGAGTGCACAGACTGGAACATTCAGTGCGCAAGAAGGGAAAGCGTCCCTGGCAGCACTCATTCCAACAGTTGGCATCCCTGCAAACTTACTCGGGTCTCCCGCCCGGTGACCTGGCCTGGGGGAGACACAGGAGGGGGAGGGAGGAATTTGAGTTTCCTTTTCTATTTCTAGGAAAATGTGCTTCTTGTCCTTAAACATCCCGGTCAACCTCAGTTCTGCTTCAGGAGAGAAAATGAACTGCTTCTAACCATGTTTCTTTGGTGAGAGATGGATTGCTTCATCTTGCCTTGACTAAGGCAGCAGCGTGTCCAAAGGATGGTGATTTACTGTCCTCATCAAATGGGCGTGTGGCTCCTGTGATGGGCACACCATTCTTGAAGTGAAGGGGCCGGTTTTCCCTCACTAACCTACTGCCCCCACCTTCCTGTGATGCTAAGTCAGGAGAAGTAAATGAAAGTGAGAATAGGGGGTGCCCGGGTGGCTCAGTGGGTTAAGTGTCCAACTCTTGGTTCCAGCTCAGGTCATCATTGGTGAGATCGAGCCCTAGGTCGGGCTCTGCACTGACAATGCGGAGCCTGCTTAAGATTCTCTTTCTCTGCTCCCCACCCCGCTCATGCTCTCTCTCAAAAATAAATAATTTTTTAAAGTAAGAATGGGCTTCTAAACATCAGCACAAGTCATGCATTTGCTCCCACCTGAGGACATCTTCTCTGTCCCTATACTACTCACCTGGCCATCCCCTCCTCCATACGGCCATCCACAGTCATCCTCCAGCTGCACAGATACCAGTACAGTCCATTTCTCTGGAAAATGCAGCAGATCCTTGCCTTGTAGGGCTGCATATCGAAGTTGGCCAGAAATAAATTCAGCTTCTCAAAGCATACATCACTTTTACAAGACCTCTTTATTCTGAAATAGCAAGTGGCATGTGTGAACTATATTTGGAAGCTACAATATCCATCCATTTAGATAAATAGGTAATTACGGTGATGAATAGCAGCTGTGATATTAAGGCGCGTACAGCCAGATAAGAGTTAGGGACAACAGCCCAAGTCGGCCTCGGCTTTCATGTGGGAATTACAGAGTGATTAAATCGATGTTATGTGTTCCGAGACTTGCTAGGGAAAAGTAAAGAGGAAAAATTATCCCATAAAAAGAAGGCAGCTTCTGCTTTGATGTCTGCCTTCAATTGTCTCCAGAAGAAAAAAAAAAATAGAGGAATGGGCTGGGGACATATATGCCTGCTTTAGTCCTGGCAGGGGTGTCTCTGCCCTGTGTGTGTTACTTCATTAGATTAAAGAACTAATAATGGGTTGATGTTCTTTCATTTCATAATAGGTTGTGCTATGGTGAATTAGAAAGGCATGGATGAACAATTACTGAACCAGGAATTGAATGAGATATCCATGTCTGTTATCAACTGTAATTCACTAAGTAACTCTGGACATACTCTCTCTGTCTCACTCTCCTCTCCAGCCCAAGCAAATACCACCAACTACTTCCCTGGGCACAGAGGGCTCCCAAGGGCTGTGAGAACCAAATTGATGAAAATGTCCCAATATCCTGTCTTCTGATTGAATGTGGTCACTGTTTGCTTATTGACCCTGGTTTCTTACTCCACGAGGAAGCATTATTTCATTTCATGTCTTCCTGTGAAACTCTCTCTCTCTCTCTTTCAGATTGTAGAGATGCTGTTTAATGCTCTAAACCAAAACTTGGTTCAGTTTGAGCTGAAGCCAGGGGTTCAAGTCATTGTGTATGTCACGCAACTGACATTAGGTGAGTGCCTGCTGGAATCCAGGGGGAAATGGGAAGAAAAGGGAGGAGATAATCAGCAGACACTTCTCCACAAATCCCTGAAAATAGCTTTGAGGGCAGGGCTCTTTTGTGTAGTGATGGTTACAAGAAAGATTAATCACATCTTTCTTGGGGCTTCCTGTCAAGGTGGCAAGAAGACTTCATTAGAAGTGGCTTTGCTATTAAATCCCTGTGTGACCTTGGGGAATACCTACAATGTTCTTAGGCTTTGACTTGGTTGGTTGGTTGGTTGATTGATTTTTAATCTGCCATGGTCAAAATTATATATAGTCCTCAAGGTTTCTTAATTTCTATGATTCTCAAATTCCATGAATCTTGGTTGGGAGGTCAGATCAGGTAATGTAAAAAAAAAAACAAAAAAAACAAAAAAAAAACAAAAAAAAAAAACCCTTTGGTTTACATCTGGTAAGTCTAAATTGATACAGAGACAAGCTCTAGTGATTGATTTGTAAAAGAAATTTGAAAAGGCATGTCCCATTGGGCATCCACTACTGGCTCTCTGGGAGAGCCTATTATAGCTCTTATTAATATAAGACTTTGCAGATGTGGAGGTTCCAGATGTGCCCACTCTGCAGTGTTTTAGCAAAAGGAGTGTAGAGGAGGGGAATGAAACACTGCATCAGTATTCAATCGAAGGTTCCCGATGGGCCACCCATCATTATGTCAACAGGCACTCAGGCTAAGAGAAAGAACATTCAAACCCTCCTTCTACTCCCCTTAGCTAGACACACATTGCTCACCTCATACCAAGAACAGTAAATGTCCCCAGGAAGAGTAGAAGAGTTGACTTGTCCCAAGAAGCTGTGATTGAGGATACTATTTTCATCATGGAAGCCAAGCTTCCCATGCCCGGATAGCATGCAGGGCAGGGCAGTTGGAGATTGGATATGAGGATGAACATCAGCTGGCCTCCTTTTTCCAGTGGGATCTCCCTCCATGTGGTAGCTTCCAAGTGAGCCATCTTCTTTTTCCTCCTAGCTCCATTGGTGGACTCCAGTGCTGGGCACAGCAGCTCAGCCATGCTTATGCTCTTGTCAGTGGTGTTTGTCGGCCTGGCTGTATTTTTGATCTACAAGTTTAAAAGGTATGCTCTACTATCACTCAGTTTTGATACTGGGGCTAGATTCATGGGATCTGGTTCTTCCTATAACCAGAGTTCCTACACCAATCCTAAATATGTGAAATTGATTCTCTTTGAAGTTTTGTTTGGCACTGGGGGACAGCAGGAATGGTGGAAGGTCCAGGAAGGAATAAATGGGTTTAAGAATCTGAACTCTATCCAATTTATAGATATAAAGAGTTAGGAAGGTAAGGGGTAGCCTATGAAATCAATTCTTTTTTTCTCTTCAAGAGAAGTGGAAAGATTTTTCAGACCTCACCTAAATTTCTTAAGTAAAGTCTTGGATATTCAGATATTTTCTGCCTCTTAACACCCATTGAGGGTGATTAAGCAGACAAAATGCAGCAGAAATCTGGTGCACACATGGACACACACACACACATGCATGCACGCACACACACACATGCTTTCTTACCTTGTGTTGCAGCCACCTGGTCTTTCTGTGTAAATTTGCATGCTAAAAATATTCAACCTTTACCCCTCTCCCTCTTTTTCCTGTGTCTGAAGGGCAATTGATCAGGCAAACCAAACTTCACATGTATTCAGATATTACTTTTGAAGGCCACAGGAGAGGTGACATAACAGGATACTTATTAAAACATGAAGTTGAAATCAATAATGCTGTACCATTATTTGAATAGTATAATACTTCTACCAAGAGGTGTCCTGGTTAAGAGCATGAACTCTGAAAATCAGATAGACCCAAGTTTTACTTAGTATTTGTAGCCTTGAGCAATTGGATTTGCCTCCCTAAGCCTTAGTCTCTTTATCTGTAAAGTGGAAAAAACAACGATACTTAATAGGCTTGCTCTACAGTTCAAATGTAATAATATTGATAGCTGGTACATACTAAATAATCAAAAACGCTAACCTATGATAGATAACAGATAACATGCCTTCCAAAGGTCCCTTCTGTGTCACCAACTGGTGCATGGTCAGCTCGCAAAAGATTGTATCAGTGGCATAGAGAAGTGCTTCATAGAAATACTGGTTAAAGTGAAAACATCATTAATTATTCTGAAAGCAAAATTTAGTCCTGAGAGTCTTCCTGGCCCCTGAAGGTAATGCTTTTAGATTTTGAAAGAAATCAGCAGGAAAGGTGCTTGGCTCCACCCTTTCCCCCAACCCTCTTTAGCTGCTCTCTAGTGGATTCCTCAGGCTTAAAAACACCAGTTTTACTCAGTACACATCTCAGCAGGAATCCTTCAACACTGTCCTCCTTCTGAAGGAGGTTTACCTTCCTACCCAATTAATAGACCAGTATGTCCTCTTGGATCAAGACATGTCAACCCACCTGCCCATGTTTCCTTTGAAGAAGGGCACAAACCTTCATATCATAAGTAAAGAGCGGGGTGCCTGGGTGGCTCAGTCGGTTAAGCGTCCAACTTCGGCTTAGGTCAAGATCCCGCAGTTCGTGAGTTCAAGCCCCGTGTTGGGCTCTGTGCTGACAGCCTGCTTGGATTCTGTGTCTCCCTCTCTCTCTGCCCCTCCCCTGCTCTCTCTCTCTCTCTCTCTCTCTCAACAATAAACATTAAAAAAAATTTAAAAAGGAACAAGTAGAGAGCAAAGATTCCATATAGAAACAGACTAGTCAGGGAAACACCCATTTGTGGATGTACTTCACTTACATGCAAAGCCCACTTTTATTCATCCAAGGATTTGATTATGGGGAAGCCTGATGTTTGCTAGAGCTGGAAGATCAACTAAACCAAATTTATCACCATCTGGCTTCTAGAGCTCCATGCTTGCTGAGGACAAGGGCCAGGTAGAAGTCCTGCAAAACGTATTTGTGTCAGGCATCTCCAAACTAAGGCAAGACATCTCATGACTTAGGAAGTTTTCTGTTCTCTTATAAATTCTACTAAACTCCCTAGACAGTCAGCTTATTAAAATAGGCATCTCTAAATGTGTACATTAAAATTCTTGAATCTCTGCCAGGTAATGACATCTCTGAATTACTCTACCTCTATAGTCCCCAAATATCAGCCAACTCTTTCTGTGTCCCTGACAGTGAATCATGAACCTAAAGCTACAGGAAGCAAACACCACTCAAACTGGATAAGCAGTAGAGTCAGTTAAGGTAACCAATCATCAGTTATCTTTTCTTTTCTAGCTACCTTTTCTGGAAGTTTGTTTCTCAATGCTCTAGCTCTTTGGCTGAGGGCCTGTTGGATTTTCTTTTATTTCTTTGGTCTCTTTTTCCCTCCACATCACCTGGAACTCCAGTGATGGCTGTATGGGAGGTGGCTGGCTTCCTATCAAGTAAAGGCCAGGTTCTTATCCGTTATTCCCAGAGGCTCCTGTGTTTCTCTAATTACTGTCCAATAGAACTTTTGGTATTAATGATTTAAATGCACCGTAACCTGTACTGTCCAATATGGTAACCACTAGTATGACTGAGAAACTGAACTTTAATTTTTATTTAACTTTGATTAATTTAAATTTAAGTGTCTGCACCTGGTTTGCAAACATTGAGCACATCTAGAGAAAGGGCAGTTCTGTTTCTGTTTCCAGATCACTGGCCATGCTGAGTTTTCAGACACAAAACTTTCTCTGTGTAATCATCAGCATTAGCTCACCAAACCACCTTTTCATTCCACAGACATTTACTGAGGGTTCACTGTGTGCCAGGCAGTGAAAACAATCTCAGTGCCCCAAGTGGTCACTTACCAGGGGAAGGAGAAGACAGCTACCATCAGCCTCAAGCTTCCTTTAAATAAATATCACCCTGTTTCTCACATATGATCTAATTCTTGGGTAGCTGTTTTCTGAAGTTTTAGACAATGTTTTAGACAGTAATTAGAAATCATTATGACCTGGCTTTTATTTTCTGAAAATTCTGCCTAACAAGACTTTCTTTCTATACGGTAAATCTGTTTTTTGTTTTTGTTTTTTCTGGTTATCCAAGAATACTTTTGAGCTTCTCCCACAGGCTCCTAACACTTACAGTTGGAGCAAACAAAAACTGAATTTTTTATGGGTGACTATCCATCGTCCTCCTCTTATTAAAACCTATATGAATGTGGAGGTGAAGACATGCCCCTAAATGTCTTAATTGTTAACCTTTTTACCTGCAAAAATGGGCCTTAGTCTGATATTCTCAACAGTCCTTGAAGTGCATGTGTTAAGAAATGAAAAACAATTTGACAATTTTTAAAAATTGTTTCTATGTTTATTTATTATTGAGAGACAGAGAGACACAGAGCATGAGCAGGGGAGGGTTAGAGAGAGGGGGGAGACACAGAATCCGAAATAGGATCCAGGCTCTGAGCTGTCAGCACAGAGCCCAATGTGGGGCTCGAACTCACAAACTGCGAGATCATGACCTGAGCCGAAATTGGTCGCCCAATCGACTGAGCCACCCAGGCGCCCCTGACAGTCTTTTTTAAATGTGCCCATTATGATATAAAATTCTTTCCATCCGTCTGTTGAAAATGTTGAAAAAAATCTGCCTGTTGTTTAGAGATTGCAAGAAAGTGAACATTCTTTATAAGGGAAAATTTTTCCAAATCCTCACTGGTATCACTAGGAATGCAGGAAAAGGGGAGGCAGTGAACTCTGGCTGCAGCTCTGAAGTCCGCAAACTTGTGTGATGAGGAATAGTGTGACCGCCTCCAGCACCTAATAAATATTACAGTTGATCCCAGCGTTCATGAGTAATATGTACTTTTATGATTAGAAGAAATCTAAGTTGTTAGCTGCATGTCTATTTAGATAAGAAGAAAGTAAGGGCCAGCATGAATTTTTAATTATACGTACTTAGAGAGCCTGTGGTTTGCTGCCTCACATAGAATCTATTTATTTCAGGTTCTTGTAAATTATGTTAAGCTGGGTTAGACCAGTAGGAATCACAAGGACACCTCTCTTAATGTATGTAAAACAACCATGGAGGAAATGAGAATTGAATGAAAAGGAGTGGTAGAAACCACCCATGTTTCATCCCCATTTTTGGGTCTTTTCTAACAAATTAGCTACAAGTAAATCTTATTAAATGCCCACACTCTACCTCATTGGGGTTGGAGTGGGGAAGGGAATACAGAAGCTTGAAAATACCGCTGCTTGGGGCGCCTGGGTGGCGCAGTCGGTTAAGCGTCTGACTTCAGCCAGGTCACGATCTCGCGCTCCGTGAGTTCGAGCCCCGCGTCGGGCTCTGGGCTGATGGCTCAGAGCCTGGAGCCTGTTTCCGATTCTGTGTCTCCCTCTCTCTCTGCCCCTCCCCCGTTCATGCTCTGTCTCTCTCTGTCCCAAAAATAAATAAACGTTGAAAAAAAAATTAAAAAAAAAAAAAAAAAAGAAAATACCGCTGCTTGGTACCAGGGCAACAGAGTGATTCTCCTTTAGAAAGGCACAGAACATTCTAGATTGGGATGGGCGCCTGATGCCTTAAGTTTTAATAATATCATTGCCAGGGATCAGCTTCGTGAAATGTCTGGACTTTAATCCAATCTCCCCGTCATTCAATGGGTTATGAGGGGTCTCTTCTAGATATAATATTCCAAGGTGAAAATGTGGTCTTTTTGTTTGAGAACATAATATATGAAGGTAGAAAGAGCACATGCTTTGAGGTCATCTGTTCATTCATTTAACAAATACTTCCTGAAGATAAACCATGTGCCAAGCACTGTGCTAAGTTGTGTGTGTAGCTGTGAAGACAGAGAACATAGACCCAGGACGCATGGGACTTTTAGGCAATGGAGACAAAGACAGAAAACGAGTTGGCAAAGTTGACTATTCCACTACCCTAAACCCAGGACCCTATCCATTTCTTTCATAAACACTATCCCATAATTATATCCTTTTAACAGGAGAGGTTGGATGGTCAGGAGAGGCCTCTCAGAGCCAAGTTCTGAAGGGCAGAAAGGACACACCATCATGAGAAGAATAGAAGGAGGAGTGTTCTAGAGGGAACAGCTGGTTCAAAGTGCCCACGGTGGGGACCAGTTTGATGTCCTAGATTCTTACACCTCACAGTTTGGGCCTCAGAGCAGCAGCCTCAGAATCTCCTGGGAGCTTGGCAGAAATGCAGAAATTTCACCCCATCGCGTACAGACCTATAGAGTCACAAATGCATTTTAGCAAGAACTCGGGTGATAAAAAGTACATTAAAGTTGGAGAAGCCCTGGCTTAGAGGAATTCAGAGGAGGCCACAGGACTGGAACACAGTGGGTCAGGGGATAATGGAGATGGGTCAGGAGATGAGTCCAAGAAGATTTCAATCTGAACCAGCCGCTCTTCCAACCTCAAGTCTTTCTGCCTGACTTCCAAACCTACAACCTTTGTGACTTTGAAGGAAGTTATTTCGCTTCTCTTAATCCTCTCCACAATCCTGAAAGGAAGCTATTGTTATTCCCATCAAGCAGATAAGGAAACTGTCCAACTGTTTAAGATATTTGGCCCATGGATGGTGTTCTGAATATGGTAGCAATGGCTGGAAGCCTTTTCTCTCTTGGCTACTCATAAAGAAACCAATGTAAATTGATGCAGTAGATGCAACCTTAGAAAAAAGCTGTCTTTTCACTGTGGTAGAACCTTCTGAGTCTCAAAGTCCAGCTCCTTGAAAAGATTCATGGCAGATAAGTACGTTAAGGGTTTTAGTGCAACCTGATCGACAGCATTGCCCTTCTGTTTACACCTGTTTTGTTTTGTTTTTGTTTTTGTTTTTGTTTTTTGGGTTTTTTTTTTTTGACCCCAGAAGAAGGTGCAGCCCTCACGGAGTTCTGTGGTTTACATCTCCACTGGGCCATCTGCTCTCTGGCCTTCTGCTTCTTGGCCTCCTGGCTACAGTGTCGGCATGACCAGCCCCTTTCCCTGACATGGGTCTGTCCTATAAATAGCTTCTTCCTCCCCCTTATGACCCAGGATCTCCCAGTTGCCCAAGTTTGGCGTACCCTGTGATCATAATCTGATTTTTGTAGGAAAATCCCCTGGATTAACATCTATGCTCAAGTCCAACACGACAAGGAGCAGGAGATGATTGGGTCAGTGAGCCAAAGTGAAAACGCCCCCAAAATCACACTCAGTGACTTCACCGAGCCTGAAGAACTGCTGGACAAAGAGCTGGACACCCGGGTCATAGGTATGTGTGCTGGTACCACCAAGCTCCTGTGTCCTCTGTCCTCCAAACCCGAGGTCAGCTGGCTCGTGTGGCCTGTCCCTCAGCTAGTACCAGACTGGAGCAGGGTGGGAAACAGCTGGCTACAGAAACATACTCATGTTTTAAAATTTGTCTGCCACCTCTGGCCACATGAAATTGGTAGATTTTTTTTTTCCCCCCTTAAAAGTAGACCAGGATAGAAAGTGCTGGGGTTGGAGTAGGGGAGGGATAAGGCCACCTATGCATTACTGTTGGGATTTGTCTTTCTTTCTCTGAAGCGAAAGTGGATATCGTAATTCATAACCACATGAATATTGGCTCTGGTATCAGAGGGCCCTGGGTGCATTTTCTTGCTTTATCAATCTGCTTGCTCTGTGACCCCTCTGTACCTCACATTCCTCATCTGTGAAATGGGAATAATTGTACCTACCTTCCAAAATTGTTGTGATAATGAAATGATGGTGTATCATTAGCACAGTGCCTGCCACATAGTACGTGTTCAGTGCACGTTGACTATGACCGTTGTCATTAGTGGGGTGGAAGAGGGCAAGGCATTGCTCCTACCTTGCGTGCTGATGTGGGAGATAGCGCACCTTCACATAGACGGCATAAGCCAATGAGCTAGTAGGATAGCCTGTCCAGGTGTCCTTTTTAATAAATACATAGTAGGTACCTGTTCAAGGTGGCTTGGTATTTAGCAGTAAATAAAATAGACACAGGTTCCTGCCCTTGTGAAATTGACATCCTCTCTCCTTCTGTGTTCTCTTCCCTGCAGGAGGCATTGCCACCATTGCAAACAGCGAAAGCACAAAGGAGATCCCCAACTGCACTAGTGTTTAATATCCACAAGTCACGTGGTCAACCATCTTTCTGACCTTATTTTTGATGATTACTATTACTCTTGTTATGGAAAAATGAAAATGGCTTTTTTACCTTCTGTTTACCAAGGGCCCCTTCATAAAGAGCAGGCAGATGCTTATTAGCTGTGGGAGGCAAAGGCGTTCTTAGCTGATTAAAATGAGACAAAAAGAATAAATGGCCGTATTTGTGTGGAGGGCAAAGGATGCATCTTCCCGTGGCCTCCTTGGCTTGACTCTGCCGCTGACAGTGTGAGGACTCTTTTTACTGTGGTCTCCTTTGTCGTTTATTTGTTTTTTGGGTTTTTTGTTTTGGTTTTTGTTAAGTTGGGTTGGCTTTTCATTAACCTCC
Source organism: Herpailurus yagouaroundi (assembly GCF_014898765.1). Lineage (NCBI taxonomy): Eukaryota > Metazoa > Chordata > Mammalia > Carnivora > Felidae > Herpailurus > Herpailurus yagouaroundi. The sequence goes on from NW_024412404.1 coordinate 43,897,467, forward strand.
CATGTCTTGCTTCCCACCCCCACAATCACCAACACCCTCCCCCCACCCCCAGCACACACCCCTAGAACACAAACCATTCCCCAGTTAGATCTGCAGGAGGTGGGTTGGTGGGGAGTGAAAGTAGCTGCAGAAAGCGTGCACATCTTTATGAAAGAGGCCCTGCCTCGTGCATGTCGATAGCGAGGCTACAGGTGGCTTCTTGTATATAATTACAGTGTAAATAGCTTTTTATTTCCTAAGAAATAATTTAATGTTTAGTAAAAAAGAAAACCGAAAAAAGAAAGATGCGTGTGTTGGCTTATGCACTCACCGTCCGAGCTGACCAACCCCCAGGCCTGCTAGATGTGTTGGGTTCTGGATGCTCTCCAGTTGTCTGTCACACTTAACTCTTGAATCTCTGTGTCCATGCATAGCTGGTTTCTACCTATGTATATAAAGGGGGGAGGGCGGGACGGGGAGGGCTTCTTTGGGACAATTAGTAAAGGAAGGACTAGAGTGACATCCTAGAACAACGAGGGTCTTTCTGTTCCATCAGTGACGTGGAAGAAGTTGCACGATGAAGCCCACCAGAGACTTCTAACTGAGACCCAGGTGGGGAAACAAGTCTTCCCCTCCAAAAGGAAAGCATTGAGGGTACTTACCAGCCGGAGAAGGTGGTTTTCCCTGAAGAAGCTAGGCCACAGATCTAAGAGGAACAGTCTTTGTGCTTTCTGGTCAGATTCCATGGAAATGTATAATGCTTATGGAGAATTCCTGGGCTATTTTTAGCTCAGAAAAGCCCCTGAGCACTAGGTTAGGCCTAGCGAGCGCGTCTTGGCACAGGAGTCCAAGAGGCTGGAAGGGATGTGGCATTTGTGGCATCATGAGTCCATGTAAGCCCTGCAGGCCAAATAGGGGGCTAGCCTTTAATGATATTAGTCAAAGATGATTTTAGCAAAGCTGTGCTATTTGCTTGTCAGATGTACACAACTTCCTTAAAGTCAAATGTCTGCCTTCAGTTCCCTTAAGATAGTTCTTGCCTCTGGGGCGAGTGGCTTTCAAAGCCAGCTTCTCCTTTCCAGCACCCCGGCCCCTTCATGCATTCACACACACTACTTCTTTTCCATAGGGTCACTTTAAGCCATGCCGTAAGCATTGTTTTCTTTTCGGGCTCAGCCTGAGTCTACTTGTTTTAAAAAATGATATACTGTATATATACACGAGGAAAGGCTGGAGTTTGTACCTGTTAATTTTTGTGAGCTATTGTTCACATTCTTCTCTGTGAGACCCCGAGAGAATGTGACCTAGAGAGATCTGACTGGCTACAGCATAGATGAGGATAAGGAGCGTTTCTAAAGATCCTGCTTTTTTGTTTCAAGGGTTAAATGGGGCAGACAATTGCAATACTTGTACTAAATACTGGAATACAAATGCATGAGTCATGTCTATATATACAGTATATGTATATATACTGTTCTTGATTTTATTGTTCCATTTGAATATTTCTACTGTAAAAAAAAAGACAGTGGTTTTGAAATTGTTGAAAATAAATGTATTTTTGTACATCAAAGCTACATACTTGGCTGACATTTTTCTCTTTGGGCAGTTCTCATTATTGTTATCAGTCAACTGTTCCTGCACCAATGCTACACGGCCAGACAAAACAAACAAAAACAAATAGCTTACAACACAGATATTTATGTTTTATTCGTGAATCTCCAGGTTGGCTGTGGTTTGGCTGAACTCAGTTGGGACGACCCGATCTCTCCTGAACTAGTTCAGATGCAGGCTTCAGTTCGGTCCAGGTCATCTTCATACGTTGTCATCTTCTGAGACCAGAAGCTACCCATGGCATGGCATTTCATGGTGGATTACAGAATTCCAAGTGAGGCCAGCGGAATACTCTATGCCTCTAAGGCCTTGGCTCAAAATGGTCACTCTCTTTACCATCATCTACATTCTGTTGTCTAAAGAAAACCGCATAGCCACGTCCAGCATCAGTGGCCAGAAACAGTCTCTGCCTCCTCTGGTGTAAGGCACCACTAAGTCACATGGCAAAGGTGTGGGTATATAATTTCAATTTAGGGGAGGGCACAAAGAATTGAGAACAGTAGTTAACAACAGTTCAATTTACCATACTTATTCATTTTCTATGGTCCTGTGGGGAACTTTCATTAGATGGCCCATTTCCAAGTTTCGATCCCAATATTTGTGGCCAGGACTTCTGAGCAGAAGGCTTGGTAACCACAAGGCCTTTGAGGCTGGCATCAGATCCCAGTGGGTGGTAGATAGAACTCCAACTCGGGCCTTGAAGATTTTAGCAGAGGAAATGAGAAGGAAGCAAGAAGATGTATTTTCTTTATTGTTATTATTATTATTATTTTAACCTTTTTATTTTTTTAAGTTTTTTAAAAAATTTATTTGAGAGAGAGAAAGAGAAAGAGAATGATCAGGGGAGGGGCAGAGAAAGAGGAAGAGAGAGAATCCCAAGCAGGATCCACACTATCAGTGTGGAGTCTGATGTGGGGCCCTTTCTCATGACCCGCAAGATCACGACCTGAGCCAAAACTGAGTCAGACGCTTAACTGACTGAGCCACCCAGGCACCCCTATTTTAACCTTTTTTAATGCTGTTTGATGCATCAAACCAGCAATAGATCTTCTGTCCACTGCTGAGTAAGGAATTGGAGGGATGAATGAGTGGCTCTTCCCTAACATTAGTACTTAGGTGAGCTAAGTACTTACAATAAGGGCTGTAAGTTAGATGTTTTAATTATTTTTTTAGTGTTCAAAATAGGTAATAAATTTCCACGGATCCCAGAAGCCAAGGAAACCCTAAAACTTTGGTCAATAATTTGTTCCTATATTTTGGATACTAGCTGACCATTCCAGAATCTTATTTTTTGTAACTCAAATGAAAGATGTAGGATGAAACAAAGGTAGTTTTCTTTTGATTGGTGAATGTATTTAAAAATTATTATTCTTGGCATCACATGAGTTATGCTCACCTTTTAAAAAATTCATACTGTCGGAGTAACTTCTTCAATGGGGGATGCCATTTATAGTGCCTCTAAAAGAAATAATGAAGTGTTTTTTGGTCTAACTAGTGGTTCATAATATAAGGTGCCTGTACATCTTTAAGGTATTTTTAATAGTTTTAAGCTTCCCCAGTAGTGTAAAGTGTCTAATATCCTTATCCCACGTCAAAAGTGATTTTTCTAAATGAAGTCGTTTTTGCTTTCCAAGGGGATCTGAATTCTTCCCATATTAATTTATGTTGGGGTTGATAAAACTCCACCAGATTAAGAAAGGATGACAGTGAAATCAAGTGGTAAAACAGAATGAGTCAGTTGGTTCATTTGGGCTAAGCCCTGCTAGGAATATAGCCTGTGCAACCAGCACATGGGCCTGCCAGATTTCTCCTAGCAGACAGCCAAAGGCAGATGGCGGAGAATGTGATTGGCTTTGTAGCTATTTCTATGCGGGGTTTCTCACAAGTGGTGGGGACACTCTTTGCACCAGAATTGTCTTCTCTCAGGAGATTTGAAACCTGATAAGCCTGCAGAAGTGCTCAGGCTGGAGCCTGGAGTTTCTGAGGATTCTCCTGTCTGTTGAAGTTTGAGAATAACTGCTCTGTCTGCCACTAAAATAGCTCAGGGAGAGTTACTGGGGAAAAGTCACCTCCCTTGGTTCCTGTTACCATGATACAAGGCACCTTAATCTGCAGAAGTGAGAACCACTTCCAAATTGGCTCATTTCCTCCTGGGCGACAGCTGCAGCTCCGAGAGAGTCACCCAATTGAGTTATCTGGGACAAAAAACACACTGCGAGTCAAGGTGGTGATGGATTGGACGTTGGAAAGAATATTAAGCCAGGAATTAGGAGATCTCTGACTTTCAGCAAGTCATTCTGGACCATGATTTCTTATTTGTAAAAGGAGAACACTTTATGGCCTGCCTCACTGGCTACTTCTGATTTACAGAGGTGTGAAGAACACATTGCCAATTCCAAAGTTGATAGATGACTAGTACGGGCGTACTTAGGAAAACTCTCTTCTGTAGGGGGATAAACTGAGAGAGGAAAGTGACTTCCCTATGGTTATATAACAAGTTAGTGTGGAGCTGGAGACAGAACCCATGTCTTCTTTATAACGGGGCAGTGTTCTTTCCACCACATCCCTTCCTGACAAAAGCAAACTTGGTTGAACTGCACATGACTGAGCTTCAGTGGAAAGCCTAAGGGTTATGCCAATATGGCTCCTGTATTTATAGTGTCCAGAATGGTTTAGCATCTAACTTCCCAAGTGTGTTCATCATTTAGTGGCTCACAGCCCTCCACTTGTCATTGCCCTCCTGACCCACTTGTTTAGCAGCCCATGGCCTGATGCCCTCCCTTGCTTCCCTCACTGGACTGAAATACGGCTACTCAATAGACAGCTGCCAGGCCCCAGCTTCACATGCTAGGCTGCTTGCTTTTTAAAGCAGTTGGCCTTGTTCAGAGGGAAGAAGGCCAGAGAGCAAACATAAGCAATGGGAATGCCTCATCCTGACACACACACCAGACCCTGCCAAATTCTCGTCTACTCCAACATTACTGCCAAGGGGGACCAGATGTAGCCCAATTACCTCCAGAGTACTGCGTCTTGATGTCCCTTAAACTTAGTTTAATTACCATTAACTTTACAGTAACAGAGTTCCCTTTAAAATGCTCTTCGCCTCTGTGTTCTTAGACCATATATCATGATGAGATATAGGTTCATTCAGAGCGGAATCAATGGCACGTTGTATACAAAAATGGGAGGAGAACCTCAGCTAGAGTTCAATTTATTCAGAAACTAAAAAGTCTCAATAAAACTCCATTACTTTTTCATTGTCTGAGGCCCAGAGGGATATAATCACATAATCAGGTTCCAATTTCCCTATCTATGAATTGACAATAATGACATCTGTCTACCTCACAATGTTGGAACCCAGATCAAATGAGATAATTTGGGTAAAAACAGACAAAATAACTAGGGCTTGACAAATAATGAATTGAACCTGAGAGGCCTGAGTTCTTTTGTGCTGGGTCTCCTTTCTCTGTCCTCCCTGCCCTCCAGTTGTAAAAACTATCTGACCACTTACCTACTCTCACCTAGGGCTGTACTTTCAGGGAAAGAATCAGAATTACCTGGGGAGATATACCATCCCCCTCCATTACCCCTCAGAAGGAAGAGAATTTTGGCAAAAATCAGCTATTTGTACCTGATGCCAAAAGTCACAGCTACTTTTATTGCTTGTTTAAAAATATATAACATATCTAATTTTCCTTGTGAGACAGGGACCACGGGAACGAGCCCCAAGTGAAAAATATGCACCTGGGGCACTTTCTATGGCTGTTATTGTCAAAACGCTTCTACAGAGCAGAACCAGGATGTGGCTCCAAATACAAGCCAGACTTAAAGGACCGTGGCTCCAAAAATCACTAATGAGCCTCTGGTGTTGCCTGCCAATATCAGCCAGTCAGGACAAGACCCTTCCAACCAGTCGGGATGAGGTGTTTGTTTGTTTTTCTTTTCCACTTATTAGCATAATGGACCGGAACGGGAACTTGGACAGGGACTTTCTCTATATAAGCAGGACCTTCCACTGTGTTTGGGGAGGTTGATCTAAGTGTTCATTCTTGCTGTGTCTCCTGTCACCTGGAGCTGTAGCTCCAGTAAAGCCTTTCCTGTATCTTTGATTTTGGGGTCTGGCCTTGTTGCTATTACTGTGGGCCCAAGAACCTGATTCCGATAACACTTGGACTATATAAAATTTGCGAGAAATGGATACTTTGAATCAGGGTGGCTAAAATGCCTCATAAAATTAACAACTAGAGGCTTCTGGGTTCTGAAATATGCTCTTCCCAAATGTGTTGACGCTCAGGGTTCAAAACAGTTCGGCCTTGCTTGTTTATGGTTTTTTGTCTTCAGAATTTATAAGTAACTTGCTTCTTGTTTATTTTCCCTTCTTGTACAAAGCTTTTGTGAGGATGTGTGCAATTCAGGTCCTGAGGTCCCTCAAAGCTCCTCTGAGGCTCAGTGACGTGAGTTCCTTCATCACCATACCTTGAAAAATAATCAGAGAAAACAATTATTTGTAAAAACACACATTTTCTATATCCGCAGGTACCAAGGACACCTTTCTTGCCTTCAACCCTGGTCACAGCTCAAAGAGAGCTCTTTCAGAGAGGGAGCTCAAGATGCAGATTCTTTACAAAATGTCATCAAAGACAGAGGAAAATAGATGATGACAGGCACACATGCTGTCTGTTATTACGGCTCAGTATCTGGGGAACAGCACTGTTTGCAGCCACTAGAAATGCACCAGATAAAGTGGGGCCTTTAGTGATTTGCTCCTGGGAAAGTATGCAGTCTAGTCCCTGAAGAACAGAGACTTCTTAAGATGAAATGTCTGTGCCCAAAGTGTCCCATGAGCTGAAGGCTGCTAGGCTCCAGGAATTTCTCACCACTAAGCAGGCCCCACTTCTTCCTAAAGCCTCTCCCAGAAGCCTCTTCTTAGGATGCAAAGTCCTTTGTTGCTTCTCCCTTGCAGAGGGTTATTGCTGTCAGCATTCCAGGAACTGGTTGCAATTAAGAGTATGTCCAAGCATGGTGGATGGAAAGAGAAAGGAGGCCACACAGAAGCAACAGAGAACAGAATTGTTTTTCTTGTCACTAATCTATCTTCCTTGGTTTCTGGGCAGAATCACCTGGGAAGCACTTAATTGTCTCCATAAACACACACCTGGTCCTTGGAGCGCCAGAATGGTTTTCTTGCACTGACCTTCCAAAATCTTATGGTTCAATTAGAGAATTTCTGGGCTTCTTCCATTGGCAGCTGGGACACTTTGTGGGAGGGGCAGTGAGGGAGGAAGAGGAGAGAAATGAGCCTAGAGAAATAAAGTTAATCTTTGTCAATTACAAAGCTTTACTTGACACATTCTCATTTCAACCTGTCAATTTCAGATTCTCCTCTGTGAGGGGAAAATGCAGATGCTCCCCAGATTTCTAATCTATTTATAATAGTAACAAGACAACTCTAGGCAGTGTGTGCTCATCATGAGCTAATCATCCTCTGCTATGCCTTGTGCCTCCTAATTAGTGGCATGTTGGTTGCCTACTGATCAAGTTGGAGCCTCATCCAGGCAGCAGGGAGGGAAGGTAGGGGGAGAAAGAACTCTGAGCCCAATGGAGCTTAGATCTTGGCAGACTTTCTAACAACAGGTGGGCTTCACACCTTGCCTTGAAATGCATCCCTGTTAAAGAAGCAGCCACCACTACCATGGGTGCTAACAGAAATATGGCAGGTTTCCAAACACGTGTCTCTCTCTGCCTAAGAGCTCTCCTAGCAAGATGCTGTCCTTCCAAAACCTCTTGGCTTAATGATACAGACACAGCAAGTGACATCGGGGACAAGAAAATAAATAATTAAATGTGCATCTGTAGATGATAATGGGGCAAGATCCCTTTTGTTCATTCTTCATTTAAAAAGTATTTATTAAGCTCTATAGCTAATAGTCTCTTAGGATTGCTGGAGGGGAGGTGGGTGGGGGACGGGCTATGTGGGTGATGGCTGTTAAGGAGGCACTTGTTATGATCAGCACTGGGTATTACATGTAACTGATGAATCACTGAATTCTGAAACCAATAGTACTCTGTATGTTAACTAACTAGAATTTAAATAAAAACTTTAAAAAAATAAATAAAAAGTATTTATTGAGAACTTGCTTTCCACCAGACTCTTTTTGGATACAGAGAATAATGATCGGAACACACTTAATAGAGGGTGACCATATCATTTTACACAGTTGGGGGTGAATGGAGCACTATTCATAATTACTCTGGGAAAACAAGCATGACGCGGGACTGTCTCAAGCAAACCAGGATGTGTGGTTGCCCTAACTTAAAATTCAGAGGGCCGTCACTTCTCCTGGCTAATTCAAGCAAAAAGGAATTTAAGGAGAGGCGATCAGAAGCCCACAGAATCAACTCAAGTTTGAGGAACAAACCTTGGAAAGAGGCAGGAGCTAGGGCAGCTTTGGAGGGATGGGGATCAAGAAGTACAGGGATGTTTTCTGGGTAGATTGTATCTCACCAGGGGTCTGTCTCCTCAGGAGAGAATGAACTCTAATTATCTCTCCTATCTTCATGTTACTGAAAATTCAAAGTTTCAGATAAATTTCCCAGTTGGTAAAGTGTGGGTCACATGCTCACTGCATGATACATGGACTGAATTGTGGTCATCCTAAAATTCATAGGTTGAAGCCCTAACATCTAGCACCTCAGAATGTGACCCTATTAGGAAAGAGGGCCTTTAAAGAAGTGATTACAGCGTGTTACACTGAGGCTGCAACAGCGAGGCTCTTAGGGTGAATACAAATCCAACCTGATTAATATCCTTTTAAGAAGAAATGAGGACACACGCAGTTACAGAGAGGAGACCACGTGAAGACACAGAAGTAGGCAGTCATCTGTAAGTCAAGAAGATGGGCCTCAGAAGAATCCAGCAGAGCTGACCCCTTGATCTCTGACTTCTAGCCTCCACAGTTATGATAAAATACATTTCTGTTGTCTAAGCCACCTCACCTGTGGTACTTGTTACAACAGCCTTCCAAAACTAAAGGTGAGGAAAACTATCTGGGGAAATAAACCTGTAAGTATTGCTCTGGCTTTTGAAGTAAGATTTAGAGGCATTTGGATCTACTACCCTGTGGGGAGTCCCTACACGAGGAGACAAGTCCTCCCTCCTCCACCACCAGTGAACAGAAGTGAGTGGTAATGAAGGCAGAATGGATAGTGGACAGAGGACAAGCTTTCAAGTCATTTTAAAAATCACGATTCTTTCAATATTTGTTGAGCATAAACCAAGAAACGAAGTACCTGGTGTTATAGGTGGTGAAATTTGAGATAAGAATTTGTGGCCCATGTCCTGTCCTGGTGGAACTTATAATTTAAGGAGAAGTCTTGTGAGTATTTATTCATTTTTTAAATCACGCTTTGGGGGATGGGGAGACAAAGTACTTGGATCATTTCTAGAAAGGTAACAGAGAGGTGGAGTTACCCTGTTGGAGTTACCCTCCTACTCTGTTGGAGTTACCCAACAGAGAGATGGGCCCCCACCCCGCCCCACCCAGAGGAAAGGTGGTGACCAGAAGGACGGACTGTCAAAGGAAAGGACACTTACAAATGTTGGGGCTTACACTTTTCTTTCCACCTAGAATCTTCCTTTCCCTTCTCTCCTGGCACAGTCCTAGAACCCTGAATGTGGAGGAAGTGGCAGAACTAGAGGATGAGTAGGAACAGGGGAATGGTGAGAAATGGACTCTGAAAACAAGCATAAAATAAATTTAAAAAATCAAAGATTTGGTGGGAATGCAAGCTGGTGCAGCCACTCTGGAAAAGAGTATGGAGGTTCCTCAAAAAACTAAAAATAGAACTACCCTATGACCCAGCAATTGCATGGGAATTTATCCACGGGATACAGGTGTGCTATTTCAAAGGGACACATGCACCCCCATGTTTATAGCAGCACTAGCGACGATAGCCAAAGTATGGAAACAGCCCAAATGTCCATCGATGGATGAATGGATAAAGAAGATGTGGGGTTTGTGTGTGTGTGGTATATATATATATATATATATATATATATATATATGTATATGTGTGTATATATGTATATATATATAGTGGAGTATTACTCGGCAATCAAAAAGAATGAAATCTTGCCATTTGCAACTACGTGGATTGAACTAGAGGGTATTATGCTAAGTGAAATTAGAGAAAGACAAAAATCATATGACTTCACTCATATGAGGACTTTAAGAGACAAAACACATGAATATAAGGGAAGGGAAACAAAAATAATATAAAAATAGGGAGGGGGAGAAAACAGAAGAGATTCATAAACATGGAGAACAAACTGAGGGTTACTGGAGGGGGGTGGGAGGGGGGATGGGCTAAATGGGTAAGGGGCTCTAAGGAATCTACTTCTGAAATCATTGTTGCACTATATGCTAATTTGGATGTAAATTTTTAAAAAATTAAATTAAAAAAGTCATTAAAAAAATCAGAGATTTGGATTTACAAAAAATGTCGACCTTCTAATCTGCATACAACAAAGTTTGTATTTTCTGTGTTATTCCAAATTTTTTATGATGAGCATATGTTCATTTCATAAAGACAAAAAAAAAAAAAAAAGAAGAAAGTAAGAATCACATCAAATGTCCATAATGGTTTTCCAGATGTAGCAGGTTTTGCGGTACTTCGTTCAAGTTCTTTTAAATAAACTTAAAAAAAAATTGTAATGAGATTGTTCTGTTATACTGATTATTAAGCATAGTTAAAATAAGAACATCCATAGGTCAAAGATGGACAATAACTTCAAAAGAGACTGTGGTAGCATAATATCTGCTAGAGAATGGTTTATTGGTCTTTATAAATGGAAAAAGAAACTGTAATTACTTAGGTCTTTCACAATGAGTATTAAAGATACAGGAAATCATTACTCAAGATTCTTGGCAAAGGAAATGGAGATTGTGTTGCTCTCTGCTACTCTTTATTTCTTTCACAAAAGTGGAGAAACTTCTCTGCTTAGCAGTTTTACTGGCAATGTCCCATCCATAAGTAATTTGCTGTTGTTAATAAATGTTGGAACAAAACACCACCAATTAAGGTTTTAAGTGGTTATCAGACGTGGCAAGAGATTGTGCATGAACTGTGAGATGAAGAAGTTAGCTTGAGGAAGGCATTGCCTGCTTCTGGAAAACATGCTAAACAGAAGGGAAACTAGGACCCGGTTTCTTGCCTAAGCTTTAGGACGCACCTGATGCTCTGAGACAGGGGAATAGCTAAAGGTTCCGAACTGGAATTCTGGAAGCCACAGGCCTGGATGAGATCACCTGTGGAAGACATGAAATGGAAGGTGAGCAGGTTCAAACTAGCGCCTCCAGCTTTGGGAAAGAGCATGTTCTCCAAATGTTTTTCTGTTTACAGTATATGCTTATGAGTGTTTATCGATGTCTCATGCAAACTTCCTGCCTTTGAATGGAGTCTCTCCCACTCAGCTCTCAGAAATAAGGGCTCACTTCCCATCCCAGACTCATCTAGGGAACCGCCTCCACCTGTGGAGGCAGGCTCACCATGCTGTCACAGGGATTTTGCATTTGAAGAGCTATGGACCCGGGTTCAGTGGCAGCTTCTGCATTTATTAGCTGTGTGGTCTTGGGTAAGTCTCTAACCTCCCTAAACATCATTTTATCTCGTATTCTTATGAGGAAAGTAAAATGCTAAATAGAAAACATCTAGCGCATCACAGGTTCACCATAAAGGAGCATTCCCTCTGCCCCCAACTTTCCTCTGTGCTTCCCTAGGACACCTGCGTGGCAAAGGGAGGTGACTCCTCACCAGGACAGAAACAGGGGAAGGCTCAGACCGTCCCCATCCCTCCAAAGCGTGTTCCTCATCCCCCTAGGCCATGTGTGCACTACTCTAACAAGCCCAGTGCTGCCTCTCCTCTCTTCTAAACCATCCCCACCATCCCATGAATGTTCTTACACCTGTTCTTTTGTCAAGTCTCAGAGAAGAGGCTAGATACTAAGTTTGTAGGAGCAAAATGAGGCTGGGACGGTGCAGGAGACAAGTAGCCAGCCCCAGACCAGGCTACTGGGCTGTTGGTTGATGAACGCCACATTGCTAAACTCAGCCACGCTTGCCTGCTGAACAGCTCTTTTTCTTTATAACAAATCCGAGACCAAGGAGGTCCTTCTGAGAGCCTATCATTAGCTTCGTTATTATGGTGATTATCAACAATGTGCCAATTTTCCTGCATCTTTTAAGATCTTTCAATTACTACATGCTGAGTTCTTCCTCCCCTTCTTTTCCCTGGTCTCTCCACCCACCCTCTTCCTACCCCGAGTGCCCCAATTTCTTTTCTTTCCTCCTCCCAAATTCTTTTCCCTGTAAGAGAAAAGCAGTGGCAGGGATGGAAGTTCAGCAGGATTTGGAATCTCTCTGACTGAGGGGCAAAAAATATTTGTATATTATTCACCGCCCTCCAAGTTATTCATCAGAAGTTTCATTTTTCACTAAAGTCTTTTCCTTATCTGAAAGCCACTGACATGAATATATATCATGAAGTTAAAAAGATCAAATTACACTTCACAAGCTACCGCTAAGATTCATGGAGGTTCAAAGCCAGCTAGTCCCTGGGTGTACCAAGCTGCGACATTTTACGTTTGTTTTGTTTTGTTTTGTTTCTTCTTTCTCAGTGAACACGCGCTAACAGGGTTTGTCTCTTCATTGTGATATGGGAAGGATTGAAAATATACTCTGTATCACTTGATGAAAGACCTTTGCCAAAAAGGAGAACAGCTTTGTCATTTGAACATATTTCCCAGGGGCCCTGAGATGTGCTTAAGCCTGGTGTAATGGGATGTTTCTGAGCGGTGATGCTGGTGCACAGGCCAAAGACAGAAGCTTCTGTGTGGGGTCACTGGCCCCAGGAGAGTATGGAAGTCTCCATATGTGAGTGGAGATTAGAATGCAGGTTCATATGCTCGTGCCCTGGTAGCTGAAGTACCTGGGTTGGGGGCAGTCTGGTGGTTCATCCATCTACATTGTTGTTACTAAGAGGGTTCCTGAGGCTTGGCACCTAACAGGCTGCAGTCTCCTAGAGCCACAAACCAGGTGGCTAAAAACCACAGAAATTTTTTCCTTCATAGTTCTAGGGCCAGAGGTTCAAAATCAAGGTGTCAGTAGCATTGGTTCCTCCTGAAGGACCTAGTGAAGACCCATATCCCACCTCTCTCCTAGACTCTGGTGGCTGCTGTTCATCCTTGGCTTATAGCTCTGTCACTCTGACCCCGGCTTCCAACTTCATATGGCTCCGCTGTGTGCTGTCTCCCCACATTTTTCCTTCATTTTAGAGAGAGAACGTGAGTGAAGGAGTGGCGCAGAAGAAGAGAGAATCTCAAGTAAGCTCTATGCTCAGCATGGAGCCCAGTGCAGGGCTGGATCCCACGATGCTGGGATCATGACCCAAGCTGAAATAAAGAATCAGTCGCTTAACTGACTGAGCCACCCAGGCACCCCTCTCCTTATTTCGTAAAGGATATGTGTCATATCCTTTAAATGTGTCACATTTAGGGGGTACACCCAGTTCATCCAAGATGATCTCATCCAAAGATCCTTAATTATATCCAGGAAGATCCCTTTTCCAAGAAACCCGTCACATTCACAGGTTCTGAGTGGATATATCTTTTGGAGGGCCATCAGTTCAGCTCATACCATAGGCCTATTCCTGAAAAAAAGATAAAGATTTAGGCAAAGAAATAAAAGTTGGGATCATCATCCAGCTAAGGTGATCCACCTTAGCTCTCAGCATCAAAGGCCAAGCCCCATGATCCTTCCCATCAAAGTTTACCAGGCCAGTGGTCCAGTTTTTTGCTCTCTAAAGTGAATCTGGGTTGTCTACTATGACTTTGTTGCTCTGGTCTGCATTTTATAAGCTATTACTATTATTGGACACCATAACTTTTATAAGTCCTTTAATCCCATAAGCCTCATGGTCTATTATCAACAAGATAGTTCCCATTAATTCCTGCACCCCCACTTGTGTCTGAAGGGGGAGAGACTGACCCAATTGCTCAGGTTCTAGGATACAAATCAGGCCTCCTTGGCTACTTGTCGGGGTCACTGTGCCACTATAATATGGCCATCCTGCAGAAAAAAAAGAGTTTTCGTTTCTTGCATTCTTGCAGCTTTCCGTATTTTCATGAAATGGAATGAGCCATACTATCCTGGGATTTCACTGGAGCTTGAAGGAGAAGGGAGAGGCCTCATCAGTGTCTAGGCTGGGCCACATGTAACATTCAGATTTCTCAAAACATTCTACATTAGAGTTTGTGGCCCAGGTCTTAGGAACAAGAAGGTGGTGATTTGTTTTCCTTTGTCTTTTTCCTTGAGCCCCTGGGGTAGGAGTGTTTGAGATAAGAGTGGGGCATTTGAATACTTGGACCTCACCTAAGCCATCTTAATTCTATAAAATCCTACCCTGACTTGATAGAAACTGCATATTCAGTTTAAAGGGCTTTGTTCCTCTTCATCTGATCATGGAAAGCAATTTCATGCAGCTCTCCACAGTCTGGGGCCAGTTTTTCAGGAGTTAACACTTCAGAAACCACAGCTGATTTACAAGCTGGCAAAGGATGTGCCGTGGGTACGTGGAGGGACTATGTGAGATGCCCGAGAACCCAGACAGCCTTCAGAGATGGAGGGACCCTATTTCTAACATACGCACACAGGCCAACATTGCTTGTGCAGATCCAGCCCCTTGCCAAAAGGACCCACACGCTCTACTCCAGATGCACCCTGGGTCGTTCTAGTTTCTGGACTACTTGAGCCTGGAAGGCCTTTGTCCCTTGATCATCTAAATCCTAACCCCCATAGAAGAGGCTCAGCACGGATGTAACCTCTCAACAAGGCTTCCTGATGAGGCCAGCTCAATTCCGCTCCTCTGCCCCTGCTTCCCGTGGCACTTGCTCGCTCCACCTCCTGCATGCTTGCTGTCACTGTTTGACTTTTCTCACCTTTAACCATGAGAGCTAAGAGATGTAGCAGAAAGCACACAGAACTTGAATGCAGATGTCCTAGATTCTAGTCCCAACTCTTCTCGTATTATCTGGCTTCTTGAGGCTAGTAATTCAGTCTATCTGCACACATTTCCTCCTCTGTGAAATAGGAGTCAGTATTGAAGAGAAATTGTGTTTGCCCTGCCTATCTTATCAGGTCATTGTGTGTATCAAATGAGACACCCCATCCTGTAATGAATTTAATATACTGGCTCAGAGCTGCCACCACGATGAGTTGAGTTGGAAGGCAATTTCCTGGCTTTTCCCTACACCTGTATTTGCTCGTCTTTGCCTGCAGCAGTGCACCCGGCACTGACGTCTGTGAGTGTTGGCTGCTAACGTCTCACAGCTGCTCCTGCCCCAGAGGGATCCTCGTTTCTCCTGGACGCAACACCCTGACCCCACTCCTTGATGGGCCACGTCTGTGGTATCATTTATACTGTTGAGCCCCTTGGGGTTCGAGGCAAAATGAAACTTAACCTGAAACTACATCCTTGCTCGACTCTTGTTCCCTTTTCATCCTTTTTCCTTCCTACCCTTAGATTTCACCCTCTTAATAAGTTACCTGCCCCAAGTCTCTGTCTCAGGCTCTCCTTCTTGGAAAGCCAACCGAAGACACCATCCTATGGTGGTCAGATCACAAAACAAGACATCCCCATTCCTGTGATTGAAAGTGTCCACACAGATAAAAGATATGTAGGACAGCTACACTTTCTTCGATATAATATCTCAGGGAGCAGGAGAACTGAGTTCTTTGACCAACCCCCAACACAGCTAGCTGAGTGCTGCAGTCCCGGTCTCCAGCCCTGAGCCAACACAGAGGACCTGTGAAAGATGGTGGGGGGTGGGGGGGGGCGATGGGATTCACAGCATGGTGGAGCCCTCCTGCCCCAAGACTAGACTACCATGGCCTGTAAGAGCAGTGGGCCTTAGAGGCAATCCTGCCTCTACCAGGAATTTTCTTCTGTGGCCACAGAGCCCCCAAACTCAAGAGTGATTGCCATCTATACAGAACTTCCTTGAAACTGATTGTTGAGTGGGAACATCTGGTGTGTGAATGGCTTATATATTATTTTTCTCTTCTCTCCCTCCAGTCAACACTAAGTGAATACTTTAAAAAGTCGGCCCTCCTTCCCTTCCAAGGACTGGAGAACTGCTTTATTATTTAACTCTGTGCTTTCGTCACTGCACAAACTGTTTTCACACTGCCCTTGCCTGGCTGGAAGGGATACAAGCCATATCTTGCGAGATTTTCCTGCTAATTAAAAGTTTCCAGCAACTCCGTTTGCCAGGGCAAACACTGCCATATTACCTTGTTCAAATATTGCTAATTAAGACCAGCTCACCATTCCCAGCAGTTGCTTTAAGTTCTGTGTTTTTTGTTTTTGTTTTTGTTTTGCTTCAGTAGCTTTGAATACATCTTCACACACACATTCACACAATTGAATATCCACTCATACATTGTCTTTTTTATTGACAAGCATTGGAGTATAGTTGACATACAATATTATATTAGTTTCAGGTGTACAAACATAGTCATTCCATTCTTTACATTAGACTGTGCATCACAATAAGTGTAGTTACCATCTGTCACTATACAACATTACCACACTTAGTATTGACTACATTCCCCATGTTATTCATACATTATCTTTTACTTATGGAGCCCAGGCTTTCTAGGTTGTTCTTTACAACTGTCCTTCCCCTAAGCCATAGCTACTCTGAGGGTGACTGGTGAATGTGTAGCTTAGACTGTGGTCATCTTGCTATTGCCAAAGTATAGGTTAGTCTGGGTGAGAAGTATGGAGAACGTCTTCTGCATTGCGTAATAAAGAAAAACACAGAAACAAAACTGGGTCTTCTCTGTCACCTTTAGCAAGTGACTTAACATCACTAAGCCCTTTATTTTGTTTCATCTTAAATTGCAAGTAATAATGCTGTGCACTTCATGGTAGTATTTGAGGATTTTATGAGACAGTTAGTTCTTGCATCCCACTTACGTCCCATTTATCAAATGCTAATCCGGGTGCCTCTGGCCTGTACATTATTCTTGTGTCTTGTTTGGGGCTCTCAATGAAGAAAAATGTGTTTGCGTTTTATAGGAATTAGCCAACCCAAATCAACATATTCCTCTTGGCTGTGTTCAGACTATGGTTTTTTAGCAGAGAGAAACCATCCGGTCTATCAAGTGGACTAAATGGTCTATACTATCTGAAATGATGAACCGATGGTTATACACACATAGAAGCTCCAAGTACCCTGTGGTTGGCTTTTAGAATCTGAGCTGCCCTCAATTTGTGGATAGAAAATCAGGATGTCCTTAAATTATTGCAGAAATATTCCACCCCTACATTGTGACTTTAGCTGTTGTTTCCGATTTTCCTTTTCTACTTTTCCCAAAGAACTCATAACACAGAAGCTTTTCTTTCCTTTTTCCCACTATTGACAACTACTTGAGGACAGTGAAGTTGAGGCCTAATGCTCTATATGTCTGATATAGAGTAAGGTCTTTTTTTTTTATTATTCAAGTATAGCTAACATACAGTGTTATGTTAGTTTCAGGTATACGATATAGTGATTCAACAATCGTACTCATTACTCAGTGCTCATCATAAGTGTCCTCTTAATCCCCTTATCTATTTCACGAACCTGCCGCCTACCGCTCCTCTGGTGACTGTCAGTTTGTTCTGTGTATTTAAGAGTCTCTCTTTTTGTTTGTTTGTCTCTTTTTTCTGTGTTCATTTGTTTTGTTTCTTAAATTCCACATGTGAGTGATACATAAAAAGATGCCCCACATCACTCATCAGCAGGGAAATGCAAGTCCAAACCACCATGAGATATCACCTCACACTTGCCAGAAAGGCTAAAATCAAAAGCACAAGAAATAACAAGAGTTGGCGAGGATGCGGAGAAAGAGGATCTCGTTTGCATTGTTGGTGGGAACGTAAACTGGTGCAGCCACTGTGGAAAACAGCATGAAGCCTCCTCAGAAAGTTTAAAAAATTAACAACAGAGTAAGTTCTTAATAAACTTGTGTTGAGGACATCAAGTTGCAATCATGAGAAAAATAGTATCTTGGATAAAACACATGTTCTGTGTCAATCGGGGCTCTTGTCATGAGCTAAGATATTGAGTAAATTATCTCTGGTTAAGACCTTGTTCTTGATTTCTGACTTTCCAGTTCTCATGAGGGTCAGTGATAACCTCACTCTTTCTGTCTCTCAGGAAGTGCATCTTCTCTCACCTCTGGTTTCCTCTGCCTGCCTGTACTTACTCCTCTCTCTTTACTTTCTCTTCCAGCCTGTGCTGTTGCAACTGATAGGATTCAAACTAAGACTCCTACAGGGAAGTTTCAGAGATAGGGAATCTAATTACAGCAGCTTGTCTTTCTGAGCCAGCAAGTCACTGTCTCTGTCCAGATTTTCAAATGACCATCTGTCGAACAGTTGTCCATCCAAGGCCTGTCAGCTGAGACCTGGATATGGGGTATTATGGTACAGGGCTTGACCATCCCTCTCAGTGCACATGCACATAAAGCAGCTTCTCAGAGATGGGGATGGTGTGGTGGCTTCTAAACAGGCAATGTAAGTCTCAGGCTCCTTTCTTCTTCCTCCTTTGCCACAAGCCTCCTGAATCTTTTATGAGTTAAAAATGAGCAGAGGAAATACTCCCTCTTGGAGCATATGTTCATGGATAAGAGAAAGGTACTCCCTAAGCATGAAATTTAGATTACCTTCTGAGCAGAGAGCTAGGAAAAATTCAACATGCGGGAAATGAAATTAGCCATCTGTAGAAAAAGCAATCCTAAATGATAAGGAGTAAACTTCCAGGTTCAGTGATTTGGGTGTCATCAATCTCAGGAGAGTATGGTTGCTTAGCAGAGCTAAAGCTGTCACCTTCTTCATCCTCCATGTGAAGAAGGAATGTGTTAACAGAAGGGTATTTCCTGCATGAGGAAAAGAAAATGGAGATCCAAGAGCTGAGACTTGGAAGAGAATACCCAGCTCCCCTTCTTCAAGGAGAGAGGGCCTCCTCACCACCAGATGCGGGCTCTCTGGTTCTGTCTCCTTGTTACCTTCACTTCGGTCCCCACCTACATTCACTTCATGCACCTGACTTCATTCCCCACAACTCCTTGAAAATGCCTTGTCCAAGTGTATCACCAATTCACCTCACCCCAGTCACTGAAACTCTTGGGCACCTGATACACTTCAGATAATAGTTTAAAAAGATTAACAAAACAAAGTGGAACACTTCCTTCTGCAAATGTCTCAGTATACTTTCCCTTGTGAATCTCCTTCCTGATACTTCAAACCTAACTAATCTCTTTGGGGGCCATTTGTCTCCTGCGCTCCACCCCTAAAATTACTTGTTGTGTTTTAATTTCTTTTCTCAGTCTTCTGCTTTTATCACTCTTCCCTGGGCCAGTGTGTCTATCCTAAGGCTTTTAGTACCATATGTAGTATTTAATAATCCCTAAACTTAATTACAGGCTCTAGAATCCAAGGAGGTTAAAGTCTTTCTCCTGGTCTGCATACGCATTCCTCTGCTGCTCTATCCAGTAACGTGCTAGTTACTGTTTAACAATTGTCTCTCATGGAAAAAGGAAAGAAAAGCTCTGATTTGAGGTTTGCCAATCCCTGCAACATAAATATCCTGACCATGGCATCAACTAGCTCACAAAATAGCTGAAAATTTAACAGTTGGCTCCCCAGAGCTGGCATGAGCCAACTCCAGCACACCATTGCCTCTGCTGGAAATGTCTTCTTGATTAACCCATAGACCCTTCAAATTCTACACAAAGCTGAACATCCCATGGCTCACGTGACTATTTCCCCCTCAACTGGCAATTTAAGTGATCAGGACTCATAGGGTAATCGCCATGAAAGTGTGGACCTTGCTCATATTCACTGTCTTACCCCAAGCACCTAGAGCTCTGCTGGCACCTAGTGTGAAATCAATATATGTAGAATGGATGAGATGGTATACCAACATTCCAGTCTGTTTTCTGGGCCTACTTAGACTTGGAATGAATTAGAACTCTTTACAAATCAGATTCCTGTGAAGCTAGTAAATTAGTTTATATGATAATGGAAAACATTGAGTTCTGAATCTAAAGACTGAGAACTCAGTTCTCAGTTAAGTGCCTGACTGTTGATTTTGGCTCAGGTCATGATCTCATGGGTTGGTGAGTTTAAGCCCCGCATCAGACTCTGTGCTGACAGTCTGGAGCCTGCTTGGGATTCTGTCTTTCTCCCTCTCTCTCTGCTCATTTCCTGCTCATTCTCTCTCTCAAAATAAATAAATAAACTAAAAAAAAAAAAAATAGACTGAGAACCCCAAACTGGACTATGGGAATCCACCAAGGGCCTGTGAAGCCAGGTGCCATCTTACAGGTATGATGCCTTACACATGTGCCAGAGATAATAGTGTGAATACGTTTGTTGAAGTTCTAAAATAAGGAAGCATCACCATATAAAAAATCACTTAAAACAGGCTATGTAATCTACTAAGGTGCCTGCTAAAGTGGAAAGCACATGGGTTTGAGATATTTCCTAAACTGTGTTCAAATTACAGATTGGACAATTATTAAACTGGTGGCTTGGGTGAATTCCTCAACCTTTGTATTGTCAATTACATAATGCTTCTTGTAATGTCTAACTTGCATGGTGAGGAAGGTTGAACGACTTGTCCTACTCAAGACGCAACGAAATGCTTTTCCTGGACAATAAGGATTGGGAGGAGGAGGTCTTGAGGCTGACAGGAATATTGTCACGTGAAGACCCTGATCGGAGGTACTCACTGATCTGGCTGCCCGTGACAGTGAAGAGATTAAATCCTCTTTTGTTTCCCAAACTGGCACTGACTGTTAATGGAGACAAGGTCAGAGCCTCTGCAGCTGGCTGTTGCCTGTGCCCGGGCTGAAGCACGTTGCAGGAGGGATGGAGGTCAGTCTGCTCCGCTATGCTGTGGGTGCCTCCATGGGAAGGAGCCAGATTCTCCCCTGTGCTGGCAGTTCCTAGATTTCTGCTCTGCAATCAGCTATGCTTCATGAGGGCCGTGAGCTGGGAAACTGGCCCTGCAAGGCACAAACACCAGATAGACAGGCCTCCAAGTGGGCTCTGGAATAAAAAATTCAAAATATGTGATTAGAACAATTTTCTTTCTTTCACAGATGTGATCCAGTCATGCTAAAAACGTTTCTCAGGGGTTTTCCTTTATCTTTTAAACCAAAGGAGTCCCTGAGATTTGTCAGTAGTTAATCCTGTTGGCCACCACTAATGATCTCAAATGCAATGTGGGATAACAATGGGGGCCCAGATATAAAATCTCCCAGAATCCCAAGAACTGAGTCCTGTCCTTGAGAAATCCCTCTGGTTTTGCAGGACCCAGTGCTGGCAAACTCATTATAATTCAGTGGCTTGTAACAAGGTGGATTAAGAGAGTGAGCACAGCAACATGGTTCTTCAGGAGGCTAATTTCCCTCGAATCAGCAATGGAGATGGAGAAGGAAAATTCCTCCTTTTCCCACCTGCCTCTCGTAAGTACCCTGACTTGGATGGTTCTGGGACAGAATCCTAATTATCTGACTGTCCTTCTGACTTTTATGATAATCATGACATCTGAGAATTCAGACCGTTGGAGCACAGCCAGACCTCCCTGCTGGAAGATGTGCTTTGTGGGCCATATAATTGTTTAAACGGCTTTATAGAGCCATAATTGAAGTACAATAATTGCGAATTTTAAAGTGTACAATTTGATACGTTTTTACATATGTATACACCTATGAAACCATCATCACAATGAAGATAATAAATTTTCCGTCACCTCGAGAGTTTCCGCATGCCGATTTGTAATCTCTCTCTCCCTCCACTGCCATGCTCAGGCAACCACTGTCCTTCTGTCACTAAGGTTTTGTTTGCATTTTACATAATTACAATCTTACATTATATACTATGTTTTGTCTGGCTTTTTTTCACTTAGCATCATGCCTCTGAGACTAAATCATTTTGCTGTACGCGTCAGTAGTCCGTTCCTTTTAATTGCTTAGTAGTGCTCCATTGTATAGATACACCATAATTTCAAAATTGAAATCCATTCAACTGTTGGTAGGCGTTCAGGCTCCCCCCCACCCCCAGTTTGTCACAAATAAATCTGCCATGAATACTTTCATACATAGACCTACGTTTTTACTTGTCTGGGGTAAATATCGAAGAATGAAATAGCAGGATTGCGTGGTCATTGTCTGTTCACATTTTTAAGAAACTGCTAAGCAATTTCCAAAGTGTACTTTTTGTTTTTCTACCAATAATGTATAATTATTCCACTGCCACCATGATCTCCAACTCCAGGTATAGCTAATCTTTTAAATTGAAGCCCTTCTAATCATCATTCAAAAATGCCTTAATGTGTGTTTAACTTGAATCTTAATGACTCATGATGTTGAATATGTTTTCGTAGTTTCATTGGGCATTTACATATATTCTTTTGTGAACTATCTGTTCCAATCTTTTGTCTAAGTTTAATATTGGGTTTTTTTTTTATATATAATTGCAGGATTTCTTTCTATATTCTTGCTACAAGTCCTCTGTTTTGTGTATGTGCTGCAAATATTTTCTCCCAATCTGTGGCTTACCTTTTCATTTTCGTAATGCTGTCTGGGTTAGTCTTCTGTTGCTGTGTAAGAAAATACCACGTACAGAGTCTCTTAAAGGAACACTCTTATTATCTTACTGTTCTCTAGTGCATAATTCTGGCACCATGTGACTGGATTCTCTGCACAGGGTCTCACGAGGCCAAAACTCAAGTGTTGGTGGGGTTGTCTGTGTTTGTTTCTAGAAACTTCAGGGGAAGTATGTGCTTCTGAGCTCATTAAGGTTGTTGTCAGAATTCAGTTTCTTGTTGCAGGACTGGGGTCCCTGTTTCTTGACATGTGGCTCCCTCCATGCTCCAGCCAGCAACATTAAATCATTCTCATGCTTCACATATCCTAATCTTTCCTTCTTGTCTTCCTCTTCAGCTTTAAGGGGCTCATGTGATTACATTGGGGCCTACTCAGAAATCCAGGATAATCTACTTATTTTAAGGTTAGCTGGTTAGTAATATAACTTAGCAACTGCAAAATTCCTTTTGTCATGGAGTAACATATTCAGTCTTCCTGGGGATTTGGAAATGGGATCTCTTTTTATTGGGGGTGGGTGTCATAATTCTGTCTACCACAGTGTATTTCAAAGCCAAAGGATGTTGATTTTGATGAAGTTCAATCTCTCAAAATGTTTTGTGTTTGTTTGAAATCTCTGCCTATTTCAAGTTGCAAAGAGGTTCTCCTGTATTTTCTTCGAGAAGCTTTATAGGTTTAAGTTATATATTAAGTCTGTGAGTCATTTCAAGTTAACTTTTGCATATGGTATGGCAGTCAATTCCATTCCACTCCCCTCTTGTTATATCATGAATGTACTATTGACCTAGCACCATTTGTTGAAAATTCTTCCCTTTGCCCATTGAACTGAATTGAATTGTTTGCCTATTTATTGAGTTGTGATCATTCTTTATATATACTGGATACAGGTATGTTTCTCAAATACTTTTCTCCCAGTCTACAGCTTATCTTTTAATTGTCTTCACAGTGTCTTTCAAGGAGCTTCAATTTTAATTTTTATGAAGTAAAATATATATATATATATATTTTCTCTTATGGTTTATGCTCTTTGTGTCTCATTCAAGAAATATTTGTCTAATATAGGGTAACAAAGATTTTCTCCTGTGTTATTGTGAAAAGTTTTATGGATTTAGGTTTTGTATTTAGGCCTAGAATCTACTTTAGGTCAAGTTTTATGGTAGTGTGAGCTACAGAATCAGTTTTTTTCTTTTCTTTTCTTTTCTTTTTTTTTAATATGGATACCAGATTATTCCAGCATCCTTTGTTGAAAAACTTAACCACTTTTGATCAAATCGTCTTAGCCCCTTTGTAATAAATCGGCTGACCATATATAAAGGTCTGTTTCTAGACTCTTTTGTGTTCTTTTAATCTATGTCTTGATTTTTATTATCTTTATAATAATGAAAATAGATAATGTGGGACTTGCAACTTTGTTCTTCATTATAAAAACTAAGGTATTTTAGTTGCTTTGCTTTTCCACATAAATTTTATCATGTTTACATTCACATAATTGGAGTGACAATCTATTTATGAGTTATAGAATTGACACCTTAACACTATTACTCCCAATCCATTAATGTGGTAGATGCCTATGTTTTTAAAGTAGTCTCTGATTTGTATCAACAATGTTTTGTAGTTTTCAGATTAAAAATATTATATGTATTTGGCATATTGAAATACCTCAGTATTTCATAAGTTTTTCTTGTGTGTGTGCTGTTGTAAAGAGTACTGATTTTAATTTTGATCCCCAATTTTTCTTTGCCTTTATAAATATAAATGTAACTTTTGTGTAGATTATTTGGAACCTTCTGTGAACACAGTTACCCTTTTATCTGATACCCCACACCACAAATCCCAGCCATCTCAGCTCCCCAAATTCTGATCACTGTCCCCTCAACTCAGAAGGACTTCCACAGTCTGCATAGAGGCCACCTATCTGTACTGTGGCCAGGAAATTATCCTGAAGTAGAAGCCTGGACCACTGTGGGCCTCACTTTTCACTCTCTCTTCCCTCAGGAGTCATAATCTTGTGCTGTTTGTTGTCTAGTGATGAGGAATATTGCCTCATATATTTCGTCCAGTCTTCTAAGTTAGGCTGGGGAACTAGCATATACTAGTTACAACTATCATGGTTACAAATAGTCCTCCCATACTTTATTCAATTAGGCATCTATTAATAAATATTCATGTTGTTTTCTATCTTATTTTTACCCAAAATGCTACAAGAAAGGTGTTATAAGTATGTCATGTTCCACATATATGAGTTTATCTATAAGGTAAACACATTAAAGTGTAATTGCCGGGAACAGACGCTATAAATTTTTCACCACATCTTAACAAATTGCTGAACCCATTTATAATTCCACAATCATCATATGTGGACACCCATTTCATAACTCATCACGGCAGTTTGTGGATCTCTGCTCAATGGCATGAATAGACGGTTCATGGAAAAGGAAATGGCTCTCCAACATTTGAAAAGATGATCTATCACATTCGTAATTATTCATTCATGTACATAAAGATAGCATTTCTTATTTACATCAGATTAGTGATATCATATGAAGCTTTCTTATTGAAGTGAGAGTCGGCAGTTGGATATAAAAGCAAAATAGTCCAAGAGAACCTCCTCAAAAACAACAAAACCCCAAAGTCTAGGCAGATTGGGGAATGGCAGTCCAATTTTTCCCCGCCACTTGCTGCTAACAGTTATCTGAGAGGAACACTAGCCACAGCCAAAAGGTCCCTAAAGCTTCCATAGGTTGCTGTCAAACCTTGGCTCCCCATTTGGTACCATACCATTGTCCCCTACTGCATTCCAAGAACTGACTTATGTCACTGGCATTGCCAAGCACAAATGATGAATTGCCTGAACTGTTTCCACCAACACAAAATGTGCAGAGCGAAAACAGAACCAAGGCCTGGGCCAAATTCTCAGCACACTTTTTAATTACCCCATTAAATCTTGTGCAGGGCTGTGGTGAACTCACTCTGTTCCTGGCAGCCAGCTGCTAGGAGGAGGGAAACCTGTTGGGGATTTAGAAATTGAGTCTCATTTTGGATAAGGGAGTTTGGATTCTTTCCACCTACTGGTTTTCAAGTTCCCCTTTTTGCCATTAGACATGTTAAACTCGGGAGAACAGTTAAGTTGAAACTCGTGATTTGCAATGTAGACAGTCCTTAAATTATATCCTAAATATAGATGTGCATGGCCAATTTCTATTTAGATTAGAGAGTCCAAAAATACTTTTAAAAAGCATATAGCTTTCTTTTCTTGTGCCCTTAGTAAAAGATCTCTTGTCTCCTGCAAACTTGGGAACTGAGACTAGAAAATCTGGATTTGGGAGCTTGGTGAGTAATTATACTAGAATCATCATGCCTGCATTTAAATTCCAGACTCATCCCCAATAGATAGATAACCCCAGGCAATTATTTAACCTTATCTGCTCCCAGTTTTAGGGTATAAACTGCACATAATAATATATGTCTTATATGATTGTGCTTAAGTTATTTGGTTCATGTGGAATCTTAATAATACTTTGTTTATTGGATACTATTATCATTTTTGTGATCATTATTTGTGCTTTAATAACTATGATTAGAGGCACCTTGGAGAACAGCTCTGAGAATAGAGGAACAATGGCTGCTTATAGATTAATTAGTAAATTAACCAAACATTTTGAATGTCAATTGTGTCCTTAGCACTTTTTTAGCCTATAGTCCTGAACTTTATGGAGTTGGTAGCCCATTTAAAATTCAGTGGATCATCTATGTGGAAATTTAATGAAAAGAGGAAAGTATCTGAAAAAAATGTCAGTTACTGTTTTTATTATTAATAGTCAACAATTCAAGAAATGCACTTTTAAAACCATCAACAAACAAGCCAAGATTAGGTATATGATGAAGTCAGACTGCTATCATTTTACTTCACTTGGACTTTTGTAATAGACTTATAATTACTTTTGGAAGAAATTAAAAGGGCGAGGCTTAATTTATATCACTGACATGGTCTTACTCCAATATATCCTGTTGCCTAGGCTGGCAGATTAATCCTCTAAGAGTTCATTTCTGGTCTTGTCAACCTATATTAAACACCTTTAAAAACTTAACAATGACCATATGACAAAGTTCAAGCTTCTTAACATATTTTTCACATGTTTGTCCTGCTGTGTTCTTACTCACCATGTTTACCAACCCATTTTTCATGTTAAACCAAACTACTCACTATTGTCCTGATAAGGCTCATGTCAAGTTCCATACATTTTATTTCAGGTCAAATTATTTTGCTTCCATCCGAGGTCTCCTAGCAACTTTACTATGTCTTTTTTTATGCTACGTATGACATCTGAAATATAAATGTCACCATACATTTCCTTGAATAATTATATCTACACAAACATACAGATACATGGGGGTGTAGGCATATGATACAATTACCTAAGAGCATTATAGACAAATGGCCAAGAGCTTTGTTTCTGGAGTTAGACAGTTCTGGGCTTAAGTACTGTCTTTGTCACTTACTAGGAATGTGACCTTAGACTGCAGAGCTGCAGTTTCATTATTTATAAAACTCTTGGGGATTGTCATGAGCTATCCATAAGATAACATAAGTGATGCCCTTATACCATAGTACGTGGTACATAGTGATTCTTTAGCACTCTCTTCTGAAATGCTGTTAGCTCTTTAAAGCAAGACACACATATGATTGGTTTATATTAGGGGACTAGCTCTCCTAGAGATATACGCAGGGAAGGTGCTTAGAACATGTTGATGAGTGAAAGAATGAATGTGATAAATTTCTGATAATACATGTGTTGGATTGTAAAATTCTTTGAGTTCAGGGGAAAGAGTGACTCAAATAGTGGGAGAAGTCTTCCTAGAACAGTTGGGAAAACTGAGTTGAGTCTTCAAGACTGAGAATGACCTCAGGAGTTAGAGAAAAGGGCAAGAATAATGCACATGATGTATTTTCCTTAAGGAAGAGAAAACCCAGAGGACTGGAATGGTCTTACATCTTTGGTGGCATTGTGACCAATTGGAGCAAACCATACATCATCAAACCATGGAAGACTCTCCTTTCCACGCCCAGAGAAAGGAATAAACTTGGTACAACAGCAGCAGCTCCAACTGAGAACTTTCTCAATGAATATGTGGGTCTAGCTTGAGAACTGCTTTACCCTCTTGCAAAAACATCTCCATTATAGTGAAGTCAGGAACTTTGAACCTCATCAAAGATTTTTAGGTTGTGAGTTTGTGAGTCACATCTTAATGGAGATAAGGAATGTGGAGTAAAGTAGGTAAGTGGTCCTATACTCATTATATGCAGACTTTTCAGCAAAACAATTACATCTCTCTATTTCAAGCTCTTTAGCCTCAAAATAGAAGGGATTGTATCTGAGCTGTCTCCACTGCAAGTCTTTTTGAGAATTCTAGGTGTAAATTCACTTGATATAATTAAAACTATTTGCAATTTTATTTGAAATAATAGTGCAGGGGGAACAGTCCTGTATCCTTTAGAGAGCAGAAACAGGAATTATTGTGGCTATCACCTTTCATTAGGTGCCAATGCTGGCATAAAACATACCTTCTCTTGCTATGTTTCCAAAGGTATTTTAGGCGAATGTTACAGCTAAGATGTTGGTATCCAATTTGTCCTTATATCTGGATGTTGAATTGTAGAGGTGTTCCTTGTGAAACCTCAGATCTCTTTGTTGAAACTACCATGGATAAGGACATTGTCAATGTGATCAATGTGGTAGATTAAAGATGTCCTTAATTCTTTGACATTCCTCTATTGAGAGGTAAATCTATTTTCCCTCCTCTTGAATCTGGGCTGTACTGTAACTGCTTTGATCTAAAAAGAATAATTAAAGTGACACTATCTTTTCTGGATCCAACCTTTGAGACCCTTTGAGAGAACTGTCAGCCTCTGTCTCAGTCTCTTGAGGTCCTTTGTCTCCATGTAATAGTTTGACTATCCTGCTAGAAAGACCAATGAAGTGGCCTGGAGACTAAGTGGAGAGCGACTCAGTGAAACCCAGCCTTTCATCTGACTCTGACAAGGCCCTGGGCATGTAAATAAAGCAATCTTGGACATCCAGCACAGTCCAGCTGAATACTAACAAGCGATTCTTGTCAATATCATGTGGCACAGAAGAATTTCCCAGTTTAGCTGTTCCCAAAGTCCTGATCAACAAAATCATGAGATGTAATAAAATGATGGTTGTTTTAAGCCATTAAGTTTTGGGATAGTTTTTTTTTTTTTTTTAAATACAGTGTATTCTCATGAACAAGGTGCATGCACAGAAAGCCATGTGTCAAAATTGGGGGAATTATGGGCAAAAAAATCAATACTTTTGTAGAATCTGTAATTAGTAATGTGAAACCATCAGTGGAAAGTTTATTAATGCAGTTCTAAGTAAGATGTTTGCTTCATTAGAACCAGAGATCATTTAAAGTGATCAAAAGAGGTAATAGGTTGCATAATTCCAAATTCAGCCAAAGCCAGTTTCTGATAACAATTTTCTTATTAAATGTAAGCAGGAGGTATTGTAGTACAAGAAACACATCATCCCCAGACTCCACTTTAGGATGAGGGCAGGTGCAGAACTGTTTAAAAATGCTTAATAATGAATGTCTGCCATCTTTACCATAACTTGCACCTTGGAAGCTGTGCACATCTTAATTAATTAAGCCTCAGAATGCCTCTGTGATGGCAAAAGGAAATAACAAGGAATCATTTTACCCACTACTGAAACGTAGTCACCTCTTGGGTTGAACACAACAGCTGTTTAGCAGCTGTAAGGGAATCCTGAACTATCATTCTGGGCAGCCATGCTAAAGAGGATAACATATCTGATTGAAATTGCAGAGGAAATTTGAGCAGACAGGATGCAATTACCTGAATTGGAGCCCAGCCAGCTCACCGGGGCTAAGTGGCAAGCGACTGGAACTAGAGAGCGTGCCTTCTGCATATTTCACAGATTACTGGGGATGGTCAGCACCCTGTATGGACAATAATCAGAGGCTACGTAAGTCTGTG
Source organism: Herpailurus yagouaroundi (assembly GCF_014898765.1). Classification (NCBI taxonomy): domain Eukaryota; kingdom Metazoa; phylum Chordata; class Mammalia; order Carnivora; family Felidae; genus Herpailurus; species Herpailurus yagouaroundi. The sequence goes on from NW_024412404.1 coordinate 43,926,796, forward strand.
GTCCTGAACCTGTGGTACATCTTCCCTGAACACACCTCTTTCTAGAACAATATGACCATTCTGTTAAACCTATCTGGGAAGGAAGGCTCATATAGACCCAAACATGACACGGACAGGAAAGATGAGGCAATTGGACACTCAATCTTCAAGCTACTCATCCTGACACAGTTCAAGGCACACATTTTTTTTTTTTAGCCTCTGAAAAACAGTAAAGAGAAGGTCACAAGTAGGAGCATGAAAGTCATGTATTCTATATTGATATACTTAAAACATAGTATAACTATTTTAATAATCCAGAAATACACAAGATAAGTAATATTGGAGTTTAAAATCAAGAGCCACCGAGGCTCGCGTTTTCCTTAAAAATTAAAAAAAAAAAAAAAGACTGGAGGTAGGGGAACTAAATGTGGCTCTACCAGGCTACACGATGCCTCTATCTCCTCATCTCAAAAGCAAGAGTTTCAGATGACACACACTCTAATAACCTGCTCACCCTAAAATTCTGTAAGTCTGTGAACCCAAAGAGCAATTTCTGGCTTTACTCTTAAATGAAGCAAATTCTCATTTTGTAAAAGCATGTTTAGGCGGGGCCGCTAAATAAACAACATTAGTGAAATAAAATTAATTGACCTAAAGTAAATGCACTATTAAAAAATAATGTAAAACAAGCCAATTACAGGACCCCTGTGCCAACATCAGAGTACGTGGGTTAGAGAATTCTGTATTCGATTTTCTTATGTCAACTATGGAGCTTAGTGCTTTGTAATGAAAGGCCCCTTCTAAGTGCTTTTGGGAGAGTGTAGATGACAAAACAGTCAAGGAGCTGAAATTAGAAGATGATCCTACACAGTAAAGGCAAATCAAATGTACAAAAATTTGTGGTTAAACAAAAATCTTTAAACTTCTCACTAATCTCTCTTCCCACAAAAGATATGCCATAACAAAAATGCTACACTATAGCTGTAAATTCTCACACATAAAGTCTGGATGAACTATCGCACTTTTCTACTCAAAGTGTGGTACATGAATCTGCATGGAAAAGTCAGAATCCAGGTTCCATCTCAGACCCAAAGAATCAGAATCTGGATCTTAGCCTGATCCCCAGGTTATTTGTAATCACATTCAAGTTTGAGACACCCTGTGCTAGCATATTAAATTTTTGAGGAGTCCTGCACCCATATAAATTATTTGATCTTGTTTAAGTTAGTATCTGTCTTCAAATATCATCAAAGACCCAGACCTAAATATACAATGGCATTTTGTTATCGCCAAGAGGACTCACTTGAGATTTCCAATAATTTTTACACTTTAGTTTTTCCAAGTAAATATTGAAATAATTTCTTTGCCTTTGATTCTTCAGGGTCTTATATATAAGGGAGAATTCAAACTCTAAGTACTACCTTTGAAAACCAAGGACTCAATAAATCAAAGTCTCTTTGCTCTGCCTTCAATTTCTCAACCACAGCAATGATTTCCCTTATGCCAAAGGATTTACACGCTTGTGATACATCACCACTTTATGTCGGCCTGTTGTGAGTTGTAATTTTACATAAACTTATTCCATTTAGCTTAATAATATCCATTTATAGCTCAGTTTATAACACATTCTCTACTTGAGAGTAATAAAATTGCATTTTGTTAACAAAACGACTGTAATTTAGTTTTGTTAGTGAGTCATATTAGTCTCATTATTCAAAATTAGTGAGGCTTTACCACGTATGTCGTGGCTGCAGACGTCAGCCAGAATACTGTGAATAACACCAACACCGAATCTGAAATTTGTAGCTTGTTTGGAATTCGCACTGTTCAGGGGTGTGCTGAGCATGCCTCACGGACCCCAGTGGACCTGAGCGCTCCTGGAGTCTTAGAGCTGAGAGTGTAGGGTGAGTCTGGTTTCAACTCCTCATGTCGGGCCTTTCACTTTCATTAAGAAAGGGTCCTACAGGGACACCTGGGTGGCTCAGTCAGTTGAGCGGCTGACTTTGGCTCAGGTCATGATCTCGCAGTCTGTGAGTTCGAGACCCCGTCGGGCTCTGTGCTGACAGCTCAGGGCCTGGAGACGATTTCAGATTCTGTGTCTCCCTCTCTCTATGACCCTTCCCCGCTCATGCTCTGTCTCTCTCTCTCTGTCAAAAATAAACATTAATTTTTTTTTTTTTTTTTAAAGAAAGGGTCCTACAGCTGAGAAGTTTGAGACACTCATTCTTGTTCAGTGTCTCATGCACCATGAACGTGCCTTGGTGAGAAGAGACAGGGACAAAGGCCACATGTGCTGTCACAGCTGAGAGGGCTTCAGACTTAAGACCAGCCCCCACAGTCCATCCTGTGCTGCCTGCCATATCACAGTCACCAACAGCAACCCTGACAGGCCATTGGCTCACTGTTTGTTTGCCACGCCCCCTGAGCGTGGGAGTACTAGATGTCCAGCTTGACTTGGAACATTTCTGGGGTTAATGCAATCATGTCTCATATCCCTGTTCTCTTTGGTCCTCACAGCACCTAAACTATTCATTGCCAGGACTTTAATCCTCAGACTACTCTCTGTAGTTACTAATTAATTCTTATTTCCCCCAGAACTTTCTGTTGTTCTTTTTGAATTTATGATCTATTAGCTGTGAAATACCCTATACCATCCCCCGTTCCCTAAACTTTCTCCTCACTTTCTTGCCCTAATAGAAATATGGATGTCCGCTTATAAAGAAATAGCAATAGGGGCGCCTGGGTGGCGCAGTCGGTTAAGCGTCTGACTTCAGCCAGGTCACGATCTCGCGGTCCGTGAGTTCGAGCCCCGCGTCAGGCTCTGGGCTGATGGCTCAGAGCCTGGAGCCTGTTTCCGATTCTGTGTCTCCCTCTCTCTCTGCCCCTCCCCCGTTCATGCTCTGTCTCTCTCTGTCCCAAAAATAAATGTTGAAAAAAAAATTAAAAAAAAAATAAAAAAATAATTAAAAAAAATAAATAAAGAAATAGCAATAATAGGGGTGCCTGGGTGGCTCAGTCACTTGAGCGGCCAACTTCAGCTCAGGTCATGGTCTCACAGTTTGTGGGTTCAAGCCCCCTGTTGGGCTCTGTGCTGACAGCTCGGAGCTTGGAGCCTGCTTCAGATTCTGTCTCTATCTCCCCCACTCGTTCTCTCTCTCTTTTCCCAAAAATAAAATAAAACATTAAAGAAATAAATAGCAACAATAATCTTCTCTACAGAAATCTTCATGGAAAGCAATGCATTTACCCAAGAACCTCAAAGCAACTTATAAACCACTTCTTTAGTCTTCCTTCACAACCATTGTTTCTGTGAAATTCATGCCATCAGACTTGCCCTATACCCTTCTCTAATTACCTTATTCCTTCATGCCTTGACAAACTTCTTTATGGCTGTCTCATTGTCTTCTTTTCCATCTTGATTCTTGGGACCATTTTTTTTTTTAATATAAGCTATTCTTCTTTTACTGTAAAGATATTAAGACTTACATGTATGATACATTGGAGTAGAAGCAACTATAAAAGAAAAAAAATGTCCCAAAACCTGTATTTGCATCAAAGTGGGGTAGCTACCTGCCACTCTTATTTAAAACCATCTCAGGTTATTATTACAGGATTATTTCTGAAAAGGAAAATACTCAAGTATGCAGCATACTTCGCAGAATTTTCTCTTCTCAATCAGTAAGTTACAACATTTTAGAACACAGCAAGTGCCACATTCATTAACTTCCTTTTTAAAATCATTTTTTAAATTTAAATTCAAGTCACTTAAATTCAGTGTAGGATTTCCTCTTGGATCCCTCACCAGCTTAGTTACCCCTTTCCATTCTTGCCCTCCAGAGAACTTTTTAAAATAAGCCATATCATGTCATGGCCACGGTTAAAATCCTCCAATGACTTTTCAGTGCATTTAGAATAAAAAGAAATTCTACAGCCTTACAGTGGAAAGGTTTGTAGACTGATAAATCCCTACCCAGTCTGGCTTCTGCCTAACTCACATTCTTACTTTCCATTCTATCCATGAATCACAGCTACATTGGCCTTCTTTCTGTTTCTCTGATATGCCCAGCTTATTTCTGCCTTTAAGACCTGAAAAATGATGTCCTCAGGTCTTCAAGGCCTTGTCCCTCATGTCAATATTACAGTTTAAATGTCACCTCCTCAGTGACCCTCCTTGTCCCATGCCTGATCTACAAGAGTAACATAATCACTCTCTGTCACATCATCTTATTTTAAATTTCTACATAGCTAATATTACTTTTTATTTGTGGGGTTGTTATTTGTCTTTTCTCATTAGCACATCAGTTTCATGCCATGTCTTTCTCTTATGTGCTACTAATCTCCCATTGCCCACAGTAGGGGCCAGCACATAGTAGTTACTCAATTACTACAAAATGATTTGAAAAGAAACAAATAAAACTCTTCTATGGCAATATCACAACAAAGCCAAGGTGTGCCAATCCTTGACCTGTTTTCTCTCAGATCCATTCAATCTATTGAACATCAACTCTTTGTGATTATATAGGCACTTTCTGCTTTAGGTTGTTAACTTTTAAGAATTAAACTTATTCTAGCCCCTGGGATAGAACAACACTGTATGCTTCTTTCTTCCCTTGGGTCTAGGGATGGTGATGGCTTTTTAATGTGGCTAAATCTGGATTTCCCTACTGATTTATACATTTTTCCCCAGTTTTTCCATAACCTTTGTCACCATCTGCTTTTATCAAATTAAAATAACATTCTCAATACCTGTAATGACTTTTGTTATCTTAGAAGAACACTATCTGATACACAAGGATAATAAAAATGTATAAACTTTATGTTTCCAAACATGTCTTTCATTTTAGGTTACTGGTAGAAACTTCCTACTACTGAATCACTGTAGGTAAAAATACTTTAGAGCAGATGTAAGTGTAATGAATTATTGAGATTTTACAGGTTGTTACAGAGATGAGTCACCCCTCATCTATATTTTCAGTAAACTCTATAATGGTCAAATTATGAAGGAAGGGAGGAATGGCAGAAAATCAAAGCAAGGCAAGTATACTACATGAAAAGACTGATAGATAAATAGATGATACATAGGTAGATTGATTGATAGATATATCAATAGATGAGAGAGAGGGAGAGGCAGGGAAGGAGAAAATATTTCCTCAGAGAACAAATTACTACAGCAGTTTTCAAGGAGTGGCCTTGGGGTCCACAAAGTCAAAACTATCCTCACAACTTTACTAAGACATTATTTGCTTTTTTTTTTTTTTACTCTGTTGATAGTTGCACTCATGGTGCAAAATGCAATGGTGGATAAAACTCTAAAATACAAATCAAGGCAATGGCGCCAAACTGCACTCAGAATAATCGTGCTTCACTACTATACAATTATAGTAAAAAAAAAAAAAGATGGGGATCCACTTAAAAATATCCTGATAAAACAGAAAAAAAATAAATTTATTAAATCAGAACTTGAGTACTTGACTTCTAAATATTAGGTATGTGGGGCACCTGGGTGGCTCAGTCGGTTGAGCAACTGACTTCGGCTCAGGTCATGACTCGTGGTTCAGGAGTTCAAGCCCCGCGTCGGGCTCTGTGCTGACAGCTTGGAGCCTGGAGCCTGATTTGGATTCTGTGTCCCCCATCTCTCTCTGCCCCTCCCCTACTCACACTTGGTCTCTCTGTCTCTCAAAAATAAATCAACGTAAAAAAATAAAAATAAATAAATATTAGGTATGCATAAAGCATGTCTGCCGCCATGTGAGAGACTGTGGTTGCCTCCAGGAAAAATCACTTGTACAATTGTTTTGCAAGCTGAATTAGCCTCTTGTTTCCTAGAACACTGCTTTTCCTTGAAAGAATGACTGGCAGAAGAAAACTAAGATTATTTAGCTCAAGTATTTGGCAGACATCTTTTCAAAAATAAATGTTATAAGAATGTCACTTCATGGAAAACAACTGAACATATTTGTCACCAATGAAAAAATTTAAGAATATTGAAATCTGGAAATCATGGGCAAGCCACTGTGGCCTTGACACAGTAACACAATTTGAAGACTTTCCTGATGAGATCAGTGGTGATATTAATATGTGTGACTTGTTTGATATTTTATAAGGAAATGTGTCAATATTTGCAATATCTGCATAACCCAGTGAACCTATATTTTTATTCAAAGGTATAAAATGCAAGATAGACTAATCAATTATAATGTAAGAGAGCAGTAAAATTTCATTGATACAGTTTCAGATTCTACATTGTAACTAATATGTGATAAACTACCACTTTTCTGGTTCGAGTGTAGTATCAAAAAAGAATATCCACAATTATTCAAAAGGCTATTGAAAGACTTTTGGGCACCTGGGTGGCTCAGCTGGTTAAGCATTTACTTTGGCTCGGGTCATGCTCTCATGGTTTGTGGGTTTGAGCCCTACGTCGGGCTCTGTGCTGACAGCTCAGAGCCTGAAGCCTGCTTTGGATTCTGTGTCTCCCTCTCTCTCTGTCCCTCCCCCACTCACACTCTGTCCCTCTTGTTCTCTCAAAAATAAAATAAACATTATTTTTTTAAGACTTCTCAATTTTCTAAATGATTATCTGTATGAGGCCATATTTTCTTCTTTATATTTAAACCAAACAATATATTGAATCAGAAGCACACAGAAACAGATGAGAATCTAGCTCTCTTCTGTTTAACCAAATGTTAGTGATTTGTAAACTATAAGGCAATATCACCCTTCTTACTATATTATGTTTTGTTTTGGAAAAAATATATAGTAATTTTCATTAAAAAGTGTTCTTTGTGTTAATGTATAACAGGATAATTATTGCTATTTTATAGGAATTAATGCACTAATATTTAAAAATCCTCAGTTCTAATTTGTAATATGTTAACCAATGGTAGGTATTACCAACATTAAAACAAAAGGCTCTTTGATTCCTCAATAATTTTTAAGAGTATAAAGGGGTCTTTAGATTTAAAATTTTGTGAACAACTATTCTATATTAAATGTGACCAAAGATATAAAACAACTACGTGTAATGTGTGAAACTTTATTGGATGTTAGAGATATCCAGATACAAAAACTTGTTTTTGTGGAAATTAAGAAAATTTAAATATTTGTCCAGTATTAGATGATGGTATTAGGGAATTATCTTTAATTTTCTTAGGTATGATTATTGTAGAAAAGGGTACTTTTTTGGGGAGTGCATAATAAAGTGTACAAGGGCTAACTAGCCTGATGAATATAACTTACTTTAAGATAAGTGAGTACAAGTATAGAAGTGTTTCCTACTCTGTCCTACTCTTCAACTTACCTGTATTTTTGAACAATTTCTTTTTTTTTAAGTTTATTTATTTTGAGAGAGAGCGAGTGGATGAGGGGCAGAGAGGAAGAGAGAGGATCCTAAGCAGGCTCCATGCTGTCAGCACTGAGCCTGATGCGGGGCTTGAATTCATGAATCGTGAGATCATGACCTGAGCCGGAACCAAGAGTCAGTCGCTTAACTGATTGAGCCACCAGGCAGCTCTTGAAGAATTTCTTAGTCGTTTTTTTAATTATGCAAAATAAAACTGATGTGTTTATCATGTAGCTTTTAAAATCGATGTAAAGTCATAATGTCGAGATAAGAAATATACATTTAACTTATAATTAAATGATACAGGAATATCTTGCCCTTCTCATTAAATATAACAGGAAACAACACAAGAAGGGGAAAAATAGCCAACTGTCATTAGGTATCCTGGAAATGTCAGCTGCCACCCAGTGTGTGTTAAAACCTTTGACTTAAGTCCTAATGTGTTGTCTGCAAGCAAACTTTTAGAGAAGGGAGTGGCTCTTATATTTCAAACAGCCAGAGGTTCCAAATGGTGGAAAAGGCTTTCCTGAGAGATAGGGTGTTTTCTGTCACTGAAGGTGTCCCAGAGTTGGTGTGATACCCTAGACCAATGCTTCTCAACTATTAATGACCCTGAGAATCACCTGAGGATCTTCTTCAAATGAAGATTCTGATTCAGTAGGTCTGAGATGGGGCTCGATATTTTTTCGATCAAGTCCCCAGGTAGTATTGATACTGCTGGTCTGTGGAACACATGTAAGGGTTCTCAAAGAGTTAGGAAAGGTTGAACTCAGTAAAGCTGGGTTTCCCAATTGTTTTTGGTTGTAAGAACCCCCTGATATCCTGTTTAACTTTCTATCATTTTCCTTTAGACACTGTGACTTAGTTGATTTTGGGTGGAAGTCTAGAAGCTGTGTGTTTAACAAGGAAATATTTATGATCAGGTAAATTTGGGAAACACTAACTAGATGATCTTCATAAGCTTTCCATGATACTATTTCTCTGTTTATTTTTTTCCCATAGAACTAACGATTGATTATATTTTTTCCCGAAAATATTGTTTTTAATTTTTGCCTTATTCTTTTGTCTTTTTTTTTAAATCTCAGTGACAGTAAGATTCCTACATATTATTAATAATCAAAAATCAGCACTCAATACATGAACCCACTATGATCATTTAGTGGTTAAGCAATTTTGTGAACTATAAAATTTTATTTGCATAACAACTCTGTGAGGTTTATATTATTTCCCTCATCATGTGGATCAGAAACCAGCATCTATGGAGAGGATCATATGATTCTTATCCTTTCTTTTATTAATGTGATGTATCACATTGGTTGATTTGTGGATATTGAACCAGCCCTGCATCCAGGAATAAATCCCACTTGATCCTGGTGAATAATTCTTTTAATGTATTGTTGGATCTGGTTAACTAGTATCTTGTTGAGATTTTTTGCATCCATGTTCATCAGTGAAATTGGTCTGTAGTTCTCGTTTTTAGTGGGGTCTTTGTCTGGTTGTGGAATCAAGGTAACACCAGCCTCGTAGAATGAGTTTGGAAGTTTTCCTTCCATTTCTATATTTCGGAACAGTTTCAAAAGAATAGGCATTGACTCTTCTTTAAATGTTTGCTAGAATTCCCCTGGAAATCCATCCAGCCCTGGACTCTTGTTTGTTGGGACATTGTTAATTACTGATTCAATTCCTGTACTGGTTATGAGTCTGTTCAAATTTTCTATTTCTTCCTGTTTTGGTTTTGGTAGTTGAATTCAAGTGACTTGCTCAAGGTCACACAGATGGAAGAAGTTGTGGGGTCAGTAGTGGATTCCCATCTCTGTCTGAATCCTGGTCACTCAGACACTAGACTTACAATCCCATTGGTATCCATGTGTATACCTGTACAGCACCCTGGTGAGGATCAGGGTTGATGCTCGGTGCTAGAAGATTTGGCAGAGCAGAAGCAAAAGTAAAGTCCTGGTCAGGAGACATGAAACCAAGATACACAAAGACATTAAGCTATCAAGGGAAGAGCAGACATTGTGATCAGTGTCAGGTCAGACTTGCTCACTTCAGTATCTCTCTGTGATCTTTATGAACATCCACATCCATCTCGGTCTGGAGGAAAAGCACATCCTGATGCCTGAGGTTCCCGAGGACAGGCTCTTTGGACCAGATAAAATATATTCCCTGAACTGTTCTTTAGTCAGAATCGGCCATACTGTGCAGAGTCACATGGTGGGGTTGGTGGGGATGTTGGGATAGGAAACGTAGGCCTTGTAGATGATTAATAATGGCTTTTGCTGATTTTCTTTTCTGCTCCTCAGTGGTCATTAGTTTAAATTCTATGGATCTCATGTATTTATTTAATAGGTATGCATTGAATGCATCCCATGCGCCAGTGTGCTGGTAGCAGGAGTTATAAAACCGAGCAAATGCAAATGAGGATGCTGGGCCCAGAAGGTGATGAGCACGTTTTTAAGCAAGTAATCAAATAACCAAGGTATAACTGTGAGCCGTTATCAGGGTCATGGAGGAAAGGGATCCGGTTCTCTCAGAGCTGTAGAACTGTGGAAACCGACTTAATCTAAATGATAAGGAAATAATAATAGATAAAATATACGTACCAGGTGCTTTACTATGTATCCCACTTTGTACTAAATGCCAAACATGAGTCATTTTGTGGTGTCCTCAAAACAGCCATACAAGAAAGTTACCTCCTGTTATAGGTGAGAAAACTGAGGCTCAAGAAGCTAATGTCTAATCCCAGAACGTGCACCCATGGACCACCTAAGCTTCCTCCTGGCGACTCCTTTGTCTTGTCATGGTAGCAACAAATCCTGCAATCATGGATTTAATGCAGAAGCTACTGCTGGGTCCTCATACAAGCAGGGGTTTTCTGCCAGGGTTCCCATGTGCCGGCTAACACTGAGGCTAAAGGTACAAAAAAATAAGGAGCCCAAGGCATGCCTGGCTCGAGACTGCATGCAGTGGTTGCTCTAGTAAATGTATTCTGGGGCCAGTAAAGTTGGCTGCAGTGTGTATAGAGGAGCTGACAGAGGCCATGGGAAATGGTCTCTAAATCATTGGGCCACGAGAAATGGTCTCAAGGAAATTTAAATGCAAATTAAAAATGTGTAACACGTTGATGGTCAAATCCAAAATAGAAACACTACCGTTGAACCAAAGTGCCCTGTTACAGTTTGTCGGGCTGTTTTACCTTATCCTTTCTGTACTATCATGAGAAGACAAAAAGTAGAGCCCATTTAATAGTAGGTACGCTTGATATCTTTCTGATTCTTTAGCAAGTCTCCATTCATGCAGTGCATATAATAGTAGCTTCTCATTTATGTAGGATTTTGAGTTTTTGTCAATGGATGTATTTGGGTCCAGTCTCATCCCCCAAATCTGTGAGTAGACTCTATGTATTGTAATTCTCACTCGCTATGGCCTAAGCAGTGAATGAAGGTTCTCAAATTCACACAGCAAATTAGTGGCCCCACTGGGAGTGCCACACAGACTTTTTGATTTTTGATTCTATGTACTTCCTACTAAACAAAATTGTCATTATTTACTTTAAATGAATGAGACTGTTTTATGATCCACACTAGCTGATACTGTAACCTTGCTTAGAAATGCAATAATTGCATATAAAATTTTAGGTGCTAGCTCGTGAACAGAATATATAACAGAATAGTATGCTGTTATGTAGATGTGAGACTATGTCAGGGCAGGTTATGTTTGCAGATGTAAAGTAACTGCTTGCATTGATGTGGAAATACCAGAGTAGCCTATTTTCCATACTCTATCAGTAGTATAAAATAGTACCGCATAGAATATTATCTTAAACTTACAGATCATGACCCACATGCTTCTATCCCATAATGTGCCATGTTTAGAACATATTTCATACAACAATATTAATCATGAATTAATTCAGTTTTCTAATTCATATTTCTAGAATATTATGAAGGTGAATCATACTTTCTTTCACGTCTCTAAAAACTCCCCATTTCACTCTTATACTGAATCACTCTCCAAAAACCACCCCTCCTAGTTCCCACCTGATTTTCTACCACAAAGATCTCAACAGTTGATCTGGCACAACAGAGTTCGCCTTCAGATGGTGAAATTCAAAAAATAAAGGCTAAGAATAATACTACCTAATTCAGGAAAGGGGAAAGGCTTAGGTCATCATAGATTGTTTTGGAGTTTTTCCCCCATCATAAGTACAAACTGGAGCCTCACCGAGCTTACGTCGGATGTACAAGGCTCCTTGTTGCGGACGTGATGCGTCCTGATGCTGCAGATGAAAGCAGACTGGCCAAGGAGACTGACTTAAATTTAAGTTCAGAAACATCTAGAAATAATGACTCCAAAGACCCTTCGCAAAATGTACCATTGGATGCACTTTTCTTTTTCCTTTATTCCTTATTCATGTATTCACCAGGAGTTAATATACACTTTAGCAGCCTAAGTTCTTTATGAGATACCACAGAGGTTACCTTAAGCGATTATATCCAGTCCTTGATGTCACTGGCCCCAGTCAGTAGTGGGTCTGAAATCTTCTGTATTTCCCACCTACTTTTCTGGTGACTGCTACCTCAGTCTTTGCTCACCAGATAGATTGGTGCTTTGAACAGTCTTGTGAAGGAATTTAGTGCTTTATAATTAAAAGTAGTCATAGCATCTGCTCTCTATTTTGTTTTTAAGCTGCCTCTTAATTTTTGTTTCTATCTTTGTGACCACTCTTTGATTTATTAGCATATGCTTATTAGAATTCCCAGGGGTAAATGCAGAGTATTGCTTAGAAATGCAACTGTTTAAATTCCAAAATGATGCAATTAAGCACCAGGCAAGAACCTAGGGACAGGGCACTTGTCTGGTCTGAACTCTGTAAATCATCTAGGGTGACCAAGCATCCTGGTTTGCCCTGGACTGGGCAGGATGGGGTGGGATGCATGGGTGGGGGTTTTTGCAGGATGAGGGACTTTCTGTGATAAAACCGGGTAATCCCAGGCAAACTGGGATGGTTGGTCATCACCTATTTGGCTGCAGTTATCATGAGGTACCCTTGGCTAGAGCTGCTCCTGCATAGCATTTATCTTTCCTGGAAAGGGGAGGCTGATTTTAAAAACATCCTGGCTCTGCTTCCTGCTCCAGGATGGTCATTGTGGACCAGAAGAGATCTGTTCTTTAAACTGCTCGATTTGAAATGAGGAGTCCCTGCACTTTGCTTATTGGTCCTTTAAGATTTACCATGTCAGATTCTTATTTTTACACAGAAAAACCCATGAGAGAGAAAAATGCAAGTCAGCCAGTGCACAAATTATTTCAAGAAATCACAGTCCACTTTGTAGAATGCAGACCATTAGAGGGAACATGCTGGAAGTCTCAGAGAGATGTAAGTTCTGCAGGTAATAGAACCCATTTTGTTCACCTTTTTGGACTTGAAATTGGGACTGTGCCTTCCTTTAAGGCAGGCAAGTTACAGATATAGATCTCTAGCAACTAGATGGAAGGACAAATTTTAGTCTTTATATACAACTTGGGGCAAGTTATTTATGTAACTTGAGACGAATCACTTCTCTCTGGACCTCTGTGTGCTCATTGGTCAAATAAAGATGTTGGAGTAGCTCATTCTCAGTCTACTTCAGCTCTGGATTTATACACGAGCTTATCACACGACTGGCATCAATCTCAGTACTTTATATGCTTTAATTCATGTAATCCTTGCGACGACTCTCAGAGTGGGTTCTACGACTACCACCCCCATTTGACGGATGTGTGCTTGTTTTTGCATTTTCCCATTATTCCGTGTCCTGCCGCAAGATTTTGGAGGGCATCCAGTGTGAATGCTATTCCTTTTCTCTGGCTTCCATTTCGGTTCCGCCGACGGGGAGCAGGGAATTACTGGAGGAAAGGGTGAGAGTGAGGTTGGGGTACTTCCTGTCTAGCCTTTGGATGGAAGCATGTCTCGACAAAAGGTTGCATCTTCTGCCAGGCAGCCCTCTCCATGCAGCCCTCCCTCGTCCTGTGGGTTCCAACATTCTCACTCCATTAGCCTCTGCAGCCTTGGGGAGGTAGCAGCTCCTGGTACTGTTACTTGCTGAAGATACTGAGTCTTTGCTGGTGGTTTCCAGGAACTTGCCCACACCTTTGTAAAACAATACCGTTATTAAACTCCCATTAAATCCCCCAGTCTTTTTCCGAGCGGGACTCTGACTAATACAACAGGGCAATGGAGACTCAGAGTGATGAAATGGCATGCTTACAGCACACAACTGCCAAGGGGTTAAATAAAGCAGGCCTCAAAATCACAAGGATGGATTTCAGAGCCCAGGCTGGTAAGCACTATGTTACACTGCCCTATAAAATCTGTGACTACATACTTGATGCGGAGCTCAGTTTAACTGGTCTCTTACAGACTAAACTCTGCTCTGATGGACTTTATAAAAGTAACTTTAACATTCTGGGGAATGTATTAGGCCTCACGTATATATAAATCTTGTACCGGTGAGCACTTCATGCAGAAAAATGGAAAATATTGGGCTTCGGAATCAGACAAGCTTGGATTCCCACCCCAGACCCACCTTATAGAGATGAGACCATGGGAACGTTACTTCATGTGATTAAACTTTTCTGCATCAAAGGGCATGCAGAGTTTAAATTCCTTCCAGAATGAAAATATTGTGATGTTAATAGAACATCCAGTTCAATGCCTTGGTCAGAGCAGGGGCTCAGCAGATGTTCATTTTTTCATATCTTCCCCTAAACTTTTCTTCTTTGACTTCTTAGTATGCTGCTGTGCTGTGACTGTGTCCCATGTGCATTTTCATGACCATTGGCAAATTTGGGTCTCTGCATTTCCCATCCGAACGTAAAGACTGCGACATATATACACCATGCAAAGAGTACTTACTCTAAAGCTGCTTGTTGGATAAATAAATGTGTGAATTTTTTGGCAAAGTTTCTGACCAGGATGCAGATTCCAAGTTTCCTAATCTGAATTCCAGCAGGGACTATTTTTTATTTTTTTAATTTTTTTTCCACGTTTTTATTTATTTTTGGGACAGAGAGAGACAGAGCATGAACGGGGGAGGGGCAGAGAGAGAGGGAGACACAGAATCGGAAACAGGCTCCAGGCTCCGAGCCATCAGCCCAGAGCCCGACACGGGGCTCGAACTCACAGACTGCGAGATCGTGACCTGGCTGAAGTCGGACGCTTAACCGACTGCGCCACCCAGGCGCCCCTGCAGGGACTATTTTTTAAACCAAAGTCACCTATCTATGCACCTCAACTTATTCCCGAGCCTCCTTTGTTCCCTATTACCAACAGAGCTCGAGGGAGAAACCAAGTATTATATTCTTTGTTTACAAAGTAGTCGTGTGAAATACAAACTTATTTACCTACGAATAGATATTTCTACAAACCACTATTTCATCAAAGTGAGGCAAGGGACTGGTCATAACAAATGAGACAGATGTGGGAATTTTGAGTCATGTCATCTGGGGGTTCCCTCTTTCTCTCTTGCCTGGGAAAGGCCAGTGGGAGGTTATAATTTCACGGTGTGACTTTCTCATCTCAGGTTTCCTGCTGATGCTGCCACTATACCCTTCAACAAAGTCTTGGCCTTTCCCCAACTATTGTCATAAATGGGGATTACACATCTTGTTTTCCTCTTAAACAAATTAAATTAACTCAAGTACCAGAGGCTGCTCCCTCCTGATTTATTTTATTCGTAAATCTCCCAAATTTGGGTTGTTTGCAAGCCGAACTGAATTAATGGGTGTATCAGTTTTAAGAAAAAGGAACCTGTGAGGCAGTCAATGCATTGCTCTTATTTCTGTGATGAATGTGGGATTTATGAGCAATAAAAGTATAAGAAAAATATCTCCAGTTTACTTGCAGAGTGACACCATGTGAGCTGAATTACTCTGAGTATCAGTTTTCCTCTTTATGAAATGTAGGACCTGCATTTGATGGTCTGTAGCATTATCCTCAACTCACATTTGGAGAGTGTGATTCCTTGAGATGCTGCCCTGTATGCATTGTTAGGATGCCATAAAATAAGCTCTGTGCAGGCCCCCCGCCAACTGGCTCTGAGGATTAAAAGAGCCTCAGCAGTAAGTTTCTTTGAAAATGGTACACATTTAAAATAACTACTCTGTGAGGAGAGTTATGTGGCTCTGTGATCAGAGGCTGGAGAAGAGAAACCCCACCCCCTGCAGACATGAAACTGCTCTCTGCAAGAGAAAACCAATGCTCCTTACCATCGCTGTGATCCCCCCTTCTTACAGCACTCCCTGAGTGTTGAGACCAGGCCAGGATATTTAAAGAACCGTCTCCTTGTTCTCTTTGGGCTCCTTCTCTTCTCCCACCTCCAAGCATCTCACACCCAAGATTCTAATGACAGAGTTAATGTTGTTGCAAGCTGGTGGCATCTGACATCCAAAGTCTCCTCTGAGGATGTATTTCCAAATCCTTTACGACCTTAGGGAGTGGTGTGTAATTGTTGCTATAAAGCAAGGCGCTGCAGTAACCTTGGGAATTTGAAATCACTACAGGAAACTGAAGAGTAAATTCCTCTTAATAAAGCAGTGCACAGCAAGATGCCAGGGAGCAAGAAATGAGCTCATGCGGCAGTTGGTGCTCGGGAGAGACCTCTGCTGCCAGAACCCAGCAGGGTAGGCTTGGGACATTTGTTCCACCACAGCCCCTACCCCATTCCAGAAGCGGCCTTATTACCTTCTGGATGAAGAACTTGGAAAACAAAATGATTCCTCTAGTTTAAGAAGCAGAGGCAGCAAGCTGGAGGTTAAGGTGTGGAATATAAGTTTTGAGGAGCAGAGTCGAGTCTAGTCTAGTCTAGACTTGGTCTTTGATGTTGAGGACTCAGATCATATCCTATCAGCCTCAGTTGCTCTAGAACAAAGTCCAACATTAGAACGCATGGTGATTTTTCTTTCCCCATCAGCTAGGGAGAAAGATAATGTCTATCGAGCTAAATGTGTGAAGTCTACAAGAGAGAAACTATGTAAAGCTTGGGCAGGGAGACATTACACCAATACAAATTACATATTGGTATGATAGCCCTGTTGTCAGAAGCACTTTGTATGTGTTCTGTTAGTCCTTAACAATTTTTTTTTTCTTTACATTAAAGACTGAGTGTAGACAACCTGTCTCGGCAGATGAAGGTGAAAACACCACTCAAGCAGAGTGATATTGCCCTGAAAGGGCATGGATATGAGGTTGTCCAGAAGGCATTTGTCTAAGGATATTTGACAGGCTGTGGCTAACGATCCCACCACAGGGAAGGCCAATATTAGCTGCAGTTGGTTACAGCCATTGCTTTCCAGAAACCGCCACACTCCTAATTATTCTAGGGACTTGTGATTCCCCACATTATCACTCTCCCATCCAGGCTACTTGTGTCTTCAGTCCAGTTCTTACTAGAGGCTGCCAGTTCCTCCCCTTGAGCAAAGACCTCTCTTTTCTTGGCCCCAATCTCTCTTGTCCTTCTGCCACAAACTCCTGATTTACTCCTGTTCTACACTATTAGAATCATCAAGGTGTTGTCTATTAGCATGGGCTCTGGAGTCTAACTCAGATATGGCTGGGTCTCAGCCATGCACACACAATTACTTAGTGTCACCTACCCTCAGTTTTATCATCTTTAAAAAATTTTTTTTCCAACGTTTATTTATTTTTGGGACAGAGAAAGACAGAGCATGAACGGGGGAGGGGCAGAGAGAGAGGGAGACACAGAATCAGAAACAGGCTCCAGGCTCTGAGCCATCAGCCCAGAGCCTGACGCGGGGCTTGAACTCACGGACCGCGAGATCGTGACCTGGCTGAAGTTGGACGCTTAACCGACTGCGCCACCCAGGCGCCCCAGTTTTATCATCTTTAAAATGGAGAAAGGATTGCTAGGGATATGAAATGAGACCAAGTATGGAAAGCATGTAACAGAGTAAAATACCAGCAATACATTTTTTACCTATAACTATTTTTGTCAATGAGTACCTATTTGTAATGAATTCTGATTTGCTTTTTGAAGGTTGTCCTAAAATCTTTCACCCACTCTGCCCTCCCTATCTCCTGATTTATTTGGCAAACCCTTAACTTGAGCTAAAGTTACTGAAGCTCTCTAGACCTCTGTTTTCTCATCTGTAAAGTAGAGACTAAGAATTATTCTCCCATAGTTTCATCTTCCTGTGCTCAGTGGCCTCATCGACACTCCCCATGGGAACCCCCAACATGATGTCATGCTACCTCTGCAGGAGAGTCCAAGTGCTAGTGACAGCTTGTCAGCTGTCCTGAGTTTCATCTGCCCTACAGTCAACAACCTAGGTTTTTTTTTAATGTTTATTTATTTATTTTGGGAGGAGCAGGGAGGCAGAGGAAGAGGGAGAGAGACAATCCCAAGCAGGCTCCCTGCTGTCAGCATGGAGCCCGACACGGGGCTCGAACCCATAGACCGTGAGATCATGACCTGAGCCTAAACCAAGAGTAAGATGCTTAACCAACTGAGCCACCTGGGCACCTCCACTACCTAGTTTTAGCTGTTTATTTACATTTTGACTGCTCTTCACATGAAATATTTCCAACGTTTTACAATCCTGCTTCTTTCCTCCAGATGACTTAATTGCTCTCTATATAACCTCACTATAAGGTGCCAGACTATGTGGAATGCTTCTTTCCATAAATGGTCTACTCAGATAAAGCAAATGCTGTCTCTTCTTTCCTTTGTTTTATATTTTTTACCCAGATTTTATAATCCCAGAGTGAAACACAGATCTCATTAAGTGTTTTACCTGTCACCTCATGCTATTGCCACATGAAATATCCCACCCACGAAAATTTTTATGTCAAAATGTGGAGTTCCATGTCCCCAGGTCAATAGCTATACTGTTGATGCCCTGGACTCAAAGGGCAAGTCTTCACTTTCATTTGCTTTAAATTTCAAATTAAGAGAAGCAGACCTCAGTGGGAGTTTTGTGAATACTAATTTTGTCATCCAACATATTTGCTCCTCTTCTCAGCAATTTTTGTCCACACATGGGATGAACCCTTCCCTTTCATGCATTTACCTAGGTCCACTGACAAACTGTTTCAGACAGGGCCAAGGACAGAGCCTCAGGCAGATGCTATTATGAACCCTCCTCCAGTTTGTCATCCATCAAAATATCTCCTTTGGGTCTATTTGTTCAACCAATTACCAGTCTACCTAATTGTTCTTACATTGTTCTTGCCACTGTCTCTCCATCCTGGGCCCAGTTATGACAACTGGCTCTCAGTACACAATGTCTACTGTATTTCCCTGAGGCAGTGAGCAATCAACAATTGTTAAAAGCTTGAGCAGTGGAGTCAGATAGACTTGTGTTCAATTCTGCACCCATTTCTCCTTAGCTGTATGATGCTTAAGGTTTGTTAAGCACTCTGTCCCAAACTCTCAAAGGAAGAAACTCAAGGGGATTGAGAATAGCTGTTTTATAGGGCTAATGTAGTTTCTGGGCAGATACAATATGATAAAGCATATCAAGCACTTACAAGAAACCACTTGTCCATAATAAGAACTCAATAAATGTGAGCTCTTTTTACAACTATAAACATCACAACTCCACTAAAGAAAATAAAAGGAAAAATGAGATTAACCTGACCAGATCTTTGCTGATTTCTACCACACATTTGAGACTTTATTCTAATATTTGTGTTTTTTCCCTTCACAGCACTGATCTCTATTTGTAATCACACATGGATTGTTATGATTATTTAATTTTTTTTTTTCAACGTTTATTTATTTTTGGGACAGAGAGAGACAGAGCATGAACGGGGGAGGGGCAGAGAGAGAGGGAGACACAGAATCGGAAACAGGCTCCAGGCTCCGAGCCATCAGCCCAGAGCCCGACGCGGGGCTCGAACTCACGGACCGCGAGATCGTGACCTGGCTGAAGTCGGACGCTTAACCGACTGCGCCACCCAGGCGCCCCTATGATTATTTAATTAAAATTATCTTCTTCATTGACCCAGAAGCTCCATCAGAACACAATTCATGGCCACTTGTGCTCAGCCCTGCATCCTCCAAGTACCCTGAACAATTCTGGGCTGGTGCTCAATGCATATTTGTTAGGCAAAATGACTTCCATGCAATTTGTACTAATGATAACCAAGGAACAGAAAAGAATCAGCAAGTTTCTATTAACCGCCTATGAGTACAGATTTCCCCACCCTACCAATCCCACCACGTGGCTTTGCACAGAGCAGCTGGTTCTGACTGAAGAATAATTCAGGAAGTGTATTTGATTGCTGTTCTGAAGAGCCTAATGTCAGGAGCCTCATTATATCACAACTGACTTTTCCTCCAAACTGAGATGAGTGTGTATGTTCAAGAAGACCAGAGGAAGATACTGGAAGAGTGAATCTGGGTTGAGGTCCCCTGCTGGAGGGCCTGAGGAGAGCAGATGCAAAAGTCAGAGTGTGAAGTCCTACCACGAGGCAGAAAGCCGAAGTAAATGGAGACATCAAGTAGAGAAGAGCAGAAGACGCGAAGAGCCTGCAGGCCCTGTGCCTCCCAGGCACACAGAGGGGGCGGTGGAACAGGTGATGGGGCATCTGTTGTCTGAGGGACCAGGCTCAGGACTGAGTTAAGAGTCATATCCATACCCCCCAACTTTGTCCGTCTGTACGACCTTTAGCAAGTCTCTTGACTTCTATAGACTTCTGTCTTCTAATCCACACAATGAGAGAAATAATGAAAATCTCACAGAGTTGTTATAAAAATGAAAGTCTATCACTTAACGAAATCATCTAGCCAAGTGATGAAAGCAGGTTCACATGTAGAGTGCTTACTCTTGGTTATGAGCAGTAAAAGGTGATTCCATGTAATAGGTGTTCTAATGTCCCTGGGATGAAACAACATACCAGGCCGATAGTGGACATAGGCATCTGTCAAAAACCTCGTCTATAGCTAGCCCTTAGGAGAAATATCGAGAAGCAGAATTGTGGGAAGTCAATACCAAAAACTGTTTTAAAGATTATTTAGGGGAGTCTTGGTGGCTTAGTCAGTTAAGCGTCTGACTTTGGGTCAGGTCATGATCTTGTGGTTTGTGGGTTCAAGCCCCAAGTCAGCCTCTGTGCTGACAGATGAGACCTAGAGCCTGCTTCAGATTCAGTGTCTTCCTCTCAGTGTCTGCCCCTCCCCCACTCATGCTCTGTCTCTCTCCGTCTCTCAAAAATAAATAAAAACGTTGAAAGAAATTTTAAAGATCATTTAGCATTTCGCCAAACTGACTGATTGTAAAAATCATGAGGTTAAAACCACAAATACCAGACTTCCACTGAAGAGCAACTAAGGCATATTCTCCAGGGTAGGGGCCTAGACACTGGTATTAACAAAGTACCAGGTGATTTTAATGACTACATGAAATTGGTAAATGCTGCATAGTTAGTTCAACCTTTGCTAATTATTTAAATCTCTTTAAGCTCTCACGACTCAAAACAGCAGCATCAAGATCACCTGGGAGAGTGTTAGAATTGCAGAACCTCGGATCCCACTGCAAACTTAACTGCACAGCAGTCTGTACCTTAACAAGACTCCAGGTGATTCTTATGCATATGAAATGTCAAGAAGCACCAGTTTAAAACCTCCTCACCTATTCTTGGACATTTGGAGGCCGGGAAAGCTCTCTCCCTGGAAACTTTCTCTCTCTTAGTGCTTCTAACTACTTAAAATATAGGAGCCAAAAAAGCCGAAACCAAAACCAAAACTGAAAACCCTCCCTACGGAGTCAACACCATTGAGAGTATTTTAGGATCTGAGCCATTGATTGTGACACAGACTGGGAAGAGCTAACAATGCCAGGTCATCTAATAAAGGTAGGTGTTAACTTACTTCTACAATATTAATCCTCAAAAATCAAAAGTTGTTTTATGTTTTCCTTCTTATGGGTTTAAAAAATTAGGCTAGGGGCGCCTGGGTGGCTCAGTCGGTTAAGCGTCCGACTTCGGCTCAGGTCATGATCTAGCAGTTCGTGAGTTGGAACCCCACATTGGGCTCTGTGCTGACAGCTCAGAGCCTGGAGCCTGCTTCAGATTCTATATCCCCCTCTCTTTCTGCCCCTCCCCTGCCCACGCTCTGTCTCTCTCTGTCTCAAAAATAAAGAAATGCTAAAAAAAAAAAAAAATTAGGCTAAAAAAACATGATATAAATTCACCATCTTAAACATTTTGATGGGTCCAATTCAGTAGTGTTAACTGTAACCACATTGTTGTATGACAGGTCTTTAGAATCTTTTCATCTTTCAAAGGTGAAACTATACCCATTGAACAACAACTCCCCGGCTCCCTCTCCCCACAGTCCTTTGCTGTCTCTGAAGAAATAAGCTGCCTGGTTGTGAGAGGTCTTTGAGAAGGTCACCTGGGAGTGAACTACAGGTGGCTTCCAAAGGAACCCAGCCCAGCTGTCACCTAGCTGCAGCCTTGTGAGACCCTATGGTGTATATTGTGTGTCATTTAAAGCCACTAAGTTTATGGTAATTTGTGGTGCAGTCGCATTAATCAAATACATCTCTGGGGTGATAGTTAAAAACTGCACAAATATTCCATTCCCCGTCAGCTTTTTATCTAACAATTTTATTATTATCTTCTTTCCTTTATATGATTGTTGAAAGAATTATTCTACATTCTTCATTGCCCATTTTCAGAGTGTGGAATTGGCATAATAGTCACCTCCAATAGTACTAAATGATTGATTTTTTTCCTTTTATTATTATTATGGACTAATGGGTTTTTATTTACCAAATATATTGCATATAATTGGAGTCATTCTTTTTGTTCCACATAGCATTTGAAATATATCATTCACTTAACTTAGGTAATATATTCATTTTAAGAAACAAAAATTGTCCCCTTAAATTGTAAATGAAATCACAGGTCTTGTACTAATTTCCCCCTCCTAGAAAAGATAATGTGTGTTTTCTGTTATTTAGAAACCCCAACATTTGGGGTTTCATTTGACCTTGCAGACTTCTTCCAAATGCAGGCAGACTTTTAGCAGATTCAGATATGAATCTGGCTATTTTGCATTCATTAATGCATTTCCTAGTGTTAGGTTTTGAGAGATTTGTGGAAAATTGCAGTCAGATCATCTAGTGAGTCTATGGGTCAGGATTTCTTTAGACAAGTCTTCTTATAGCAAAAATTCTTCTACCTAGTTTCATACAGCATTACTTCACTTTAAAACACACAGTAAGAAGTTGAGAATTGGTTCCAGTAGCACTAAACTTTTCAGTGTTTTCTTCTCTTAAGGGAGCCTCTTTCTGAGCCTTAACTCTGCTCTGTGTGTGAGTGGGGGTACATGTTTTCTGGAGGGTCTTCCTTGAGCTCCTTGAAATATTGCTTTCCTAAAATTTACTCTTCTCTGCTCTTTAATGAAATTCATGAACCGCTAGCCCTTGTGGGTTCTGATCAAGTAACTTCTCCAGGTTGGAAAAATGGAGAAACTCTGGATTTCCCTGGGATGTATAAAACTCAACATTTGCAAGTAGAATGGAAAGCATCATGAATCATTAATGGTAAAAATTCAGTAGGCAGTTTTGCACCAAACACAATTTACTACATGTCTTGGGAAACAAGCCTATCCTATTGTTAAGCTAAGAAAATGTTCAATTCTAGTTTAAGCGACAGTAAAAACTAAATACTCTAAGAGCTCAGAAGAGAGAAGGCTGTTCCAAAGGGATCTGAGAAGGGATTATGGAGAAGAGAGAAAAAATATACACCACCATTGCAAAATGTAAAGCCATTTAGAGAATGAAAAAGAAGTTCCTGTGAAGTTTAAGAATTTGTACTTTTTTTTTCTTAAGTGAAAGGAGGTTTGGAGACATGCAGAACTCAGTAATGCCTTTGCTATTAATTAATGTATCCGGAAACAGTAGAAACAGTAGAAATAGCAGAAATAGTCTTGGGCTGCGACCTAGGGGATCTTGAGTTCTAGCATATGGTTCCTATTTCTAGTTTTGTGTCCTTTTCTTTATAGAACACCATTATCTCTTCTTCCACTATTCATTTCCATAAACCCACAGGGAAATTATTTTGTTACGTCTGTCAAAATGGTAAAGCACACTTAGAACATACTGTAGAATAACAGCAGATGTCCAATAAATCCATGAATCAAATACCTGGTCCCTATTGCCATTCAATAAATGAGTAAAGCAGGCCAGATTTATTTTATAATGATGACTTAAATTATATTACATGATTATCTGCCTAGACAAATGGAAGAATGTTCTATATCTCCACAAAGACATATGCTGTCTCCAACTTTTCTTGAAACATATGGTCATTCAGTTCTTTTTTGTTTTGTTTTTTTCTTTGAATAGAATCCTGGGAAAAGAACCCAACCACCTTCTTCTATGTTAAATGACCATTGGCATGCAAATCTCAGCTCCCATGAGACAACAGAGGCACTATGATAAACATAGAACGTAGGAGAGCTAAAGGAAGCAGCCTCTTCTAAACTCACCAACCTGCTGCACAGGATTAGAGATCTCTTGAATTTTTAAGCTGAAACTACAAATCCAAATACTTATGTAACAATGCCAGATTTTAAATGTTGACAATCAATTCTAATTTTTAAAGTCCCCGAATAGGCCAATACTGTACAAACTGGATCCTATCCAAAGACAACTAACTAGCAATCTGATTTAGTTTGTCATTTTCCCAGTTTGGAAACTTAAATGTCCTAAAGCCAATTAACTATAAAACCTACAGCAGCACTTTCTTTTCCGAACTTTCTGTGCAGCGAAGCATACAGATACAAATGGCCCCCTCAAAAGAAACAGTGTCAAATGTGTCCCCCATGGACTCTAAATCTTGCTGTATGATTTGTTCTTCCATTTCTTTGTTCTGAGAGAGAATCTGGTTGATAGTGGAGCAAAGCTTTTATTCAGTTTTTAAACTTTAATGTTGGTTAAAAAATAATAATGCATCTTTATGGCATGTATTATAATGGTAAATATTTAAAGTCTCATAAATCCACCATGACAGAGATTCAGAAGTCAAAGGAAATGGATAGCAAAACTGAAATGTGCACACTTGCCCTTTGGAAGGGTGATCTAAGGAAGAAGGACAATACTCTCTCCAAGTCCTTTCCTTTTTGCCTAAGTTCAGGATTTCTCATTTTTGCAGGGAGAAACAATCTTAGATGTTTATAGGGAGGCTTCCATTCATCTTAGATTCTCCCCAGTCTATGGACTTTTTATGATGAAACATATTAAGTGAGGGCTTTCAGATATGGCCCATAGGAAAGATGGACAGTCATCAGCTGAGTTTCCCTTGTCCTTTTCATCTGACCCAAAGGACACTCATCTCAGCCTTATGGCCTCTTCCCAATGTACTGAATTGTAGATAATTCATGGTTTACTTCCACTGAGATCTTGGCTTAAATTAAAAGTTTAAAATTGTGTGTGTGTGTGTGTGTGTGTGTGTGTGTGTGTGTGTGTATTATACCTATATTTATATATGTTACATATTTTCCTAATATGAAAATATTCAATATATATTTATATTTTTTTGTTTTTCCTGTATATAGTCTATGTCAGTGTGTCTTTTCAGCATGCTTGGGTTTGATTAAGCATTCAAATATTTCTCAAGTATAAGCACTGCATTTATGGTGGTTGTGGAGTATGTGTAAGAAAGGGATATGCCTTCTTGGTTTATTGACTCATCATACATGGTGCTGTACACACTTAGAATCTTTCTGGAAGGTAGAGTAATTATGAAATACAACAGAAGAGAATGTAATTGTACAAGGCAACTTTTGAGGTAATTAATGCCACTTATGTATACTAGATTCTCAGTTCCATTGACCTGTTCTATTGTTTTTGCTTTTTTTTTTTTTTTGTTAGTTTCTATTTCATTTATTTCTGCTCTAATCTTTATTATTTCCTTCCTTATCCTGGTTTTGGGTTTTGTTTGTTCTTCTTCTTCTAGTTCCTTTAGATATAAAGTTAGGTTGTTTATATGAGATTTTTCTTCTTGAGGTAGGCCTTATTGCTCTATGAATGCTTTTGTTACATCCCAAAGATTTGGGGCCATTATGTTTTCATTTTCATTTGTTTCCATGTATTTTTTATTTCCTCTTTGATTTCTTGGTTGAACCATTCATTATTTATTGGCATGTTGTTTAACCTCCATGTATTTGTGCTCTTTCCAGAGTTTTTCTTGTGGTTGATTTGTAGTTTCATAGCATTATGGTCAGAAAATATGCATGAAATCACTTCAATCTTTCTGAATATGTTGAGTCTTGTCTTATGGCCTAATGTGTGATCTATTCTGGAGAATATTCCATGTGCACTTGAAAAAAATGTACCTTGCTGTTTTAGGATTGACTGTTCTAAATATATTTGTTAGATCCATCTGGCTCAATGTATCTATCATTCAAAGCCACTGTTTCCTTGTTGATTTTCTCTTTGGATGATCTGTCCATTGATGTAAGTGGGGTGTTAAAGTCCCCTGCTATTATTGTATTACTATTGATTATTTCCTTTGCATTTGTTATTAATTGATGTAAGTGTTTGGGTGTTTCCATGTTGGGTGCATAAATATTTCCAATTGTTATATCTTCTTATTGGCTTGTCACCTGAATAATTAGATAGTGTCCTTTTTTGTCTGTTGTTACAGTCTTTGTTGTAAGGTCTATTCTGTTCCATATAAATGTGCTACTCTGGCTTTCTTTTCACATCCGTTTGCATGATAAATTCTTCTCCATCCCTTCACTTTCAATCTGTATGTGTCTTTAGGTCTGAAATGAGTCTCTTGTAGGCAGCACATAGATACGTCTTGATTTTTTTATCCATTCTGTCACTCTATGTGTTTTGATTGGAGCATTTAGTCCATTTATATTTGAAGTAATTATTGATGGGTATGTATTTACTGTCATTTTTAATTTATTTTATGTTTTTTTTTCTGTTCCTTTCTTCTTTTACTCTCTTCTTTCACGATAAGTTGTCTTTTTTTAGTGATATACTTTGATTCCTTTTTCTTTATTTTTTGAATAGTTACTACTGGTTTTTGATATGGGATTATCATTCAGTTTGCACATAACATCTTCTTCATATAGCAGTATGTCTTCAGTTGATGATCACTTAAGTTTGAACCCATTCTTTAATCCTCTCCTCCCCACATTTTAGGTATATGGTGTCAGAAATATATCCTTTCATTTTGTGAATCCCTGGACTGATTTTGATGTGGCCTCTTCTATACATTTAGCTGTGGAGTTTATTCTGTCAATCTTCAGGTAGTTTTCTGAGTTATTTACACTGATGTGAGTATTATCTAGTTGTATCTGTGGGACAAGGTGAGCCTAGGTTCCACCTACTCTGCTATCTTCCCTGAGAGTTTCTACATTTTATCTGTTAGACCACAAAGCCTATAACAGTGGTTATAGGGATTCATAAGTGAATTTGGTAAATCTTAAGGATCTTAGCCTTTGAAAGAAAAAAAGACACAAGTTTGATAAAAATAGGTGGGAAAATAAAATGACAGCAATCCAACATTGCTATCTATAGCTCACAAAAAAAACCTCCTCCTTCAGTCCTCATTATAACCATGAGGTTTGCAAATAATTATTCTAATAATCACAGAGCAGAATACTACTGGTCAAGAATGTCAAGAAAATCCTACTTTATCAGATCTGTCTTTGTATGGGGTAAGGTTGGACACAGAGAGAAGACCAACATATGATAAGCAAATGTACAGCATTCTGTAATTATGTTCTTTGTTCCTTCTTCTGTTGTGTGGGGTAAGATGACCATATTAAGGGTCTTATTGGATGAGAGTCAGGTAGTTGCAAGCAATATAAAAAGTAGCAAGGGTGGATTTTTTAATCTGTAATGCATATCTGTTTGTAAACCAAAAACTAATCACAGACTATATAAAATGGAAAACATAGAAACTTGTGGTTTCTATTATTTGGCACAAGGTCTTGTGTGCAGAAAGCAAGTTTTATAGTCATAAAAAATAACAAAACACACAAGGCAACACAGGTTACGTGCTGGATAAGCAATGAAGCTAGAGACAGGAGTAAAGTCACCCTACTTCAGACACAGATATATTCTTCAATGCACACAATTTTAGGTGTCATTTGGGGTCTGCCCAACAAAACTTTTCAAAATGGTATAAGCCTGTCCATTGCATATGCTTGGATCTCTCTTCATGCAGGGTAGGCCAGTGAATGTTTGCATTTGCTGGGAACCTAAATATTCACTCAGTCACTTACCTTGTTTTTTATAAGGAACAAATAAACATCTGTGCACATTACAAAGTGAGGGTGGGTATTTTCTGGCAATGTGGTTTTGACTCTGAGAATCCATGTGCACTTTATGGAAACCTCTTCTTGGATGTATAGATTCCAATGTGCATCAACCAGCCATTCATTCACTCATCTGAAACACCAGAGAATGTGGAAAGTATCTGGTTATGTCTGAGCACTTAAGAGCATACAGTGAACACTTAAGTATTCAGTGAGAGTGAATTTAACTGAAAAGTAACAGGAAAAACAGAAGAGAGAAAAAAAATCAAGCAATAATAACAACAAAAAGAAAACAAACACAAGAAGGAATGAGTGAGGAAATAAGGCGTGATCTATGTTTTCTTCTAAATAGTAAACATAAACTGCAAGCCCAGGAATGTGAGTTAATGGTCACTCCTCCTGAATGAAACAAAGCCACCCCACAAAAACTTTACTAAAACCTGTGTGTGTGTGTGTGTGTGTGTATGTGAGAGAGAGAGAGAGAGAGAGAGAGAGAGAGAGAGAGAGAGATTTCCTTTGAAACACGGGTAGCCTTCAAAGTTGCATAGGTTTTGATTGTGGGGGATACATAGTAATGCTTAGGAATAATGCCCAAGGATCCCAACCAGCTGGCTGTCTGGTTGAGAAAATGGTAAAGAGAATCAAGAGTGAAAAACTCCATCTCAAGGGCAAACATTCAGATTCTCTCACTTGGTGCAGAGTCCCAATTAGAAACTTTCTTCTTTGAAGGCATTTTTCTAAAACCAACCTCTATCCATATTTGAAACTGAGAGATTAATGGACTCTAGGAAATAAAGTTAAGTGATATTTTTAAAAAGCATCATATATAAGGGTCCCCATTGGACATAATGATACATACTGACAATTGAATATCTCTCAGTCAGAATTAATCTCCTCCCATAGGCTTGTGACACTTTGCACTTATGTTAATGTTATGAAACTTATCACAAGGTACAGTATATTATGGAAAAAAAGGAAATTTGTATTTCTTGAGAGGTGATTATATGTCATGCACTTTCTTACACTGTCTCTCTCTTTCTCTCTCTCTCAGCATATTTGACACACAATCTTACATTGGTTTCAGGTTAACAATACAGTGATTCTTATATTGTCTTTTAAGTTTACTCAAAAAATAGAATATTTGGTATATTAGACTCATTATTTCCATTTTATGGAGAGAACAGTTGAGGTATGAAAGGTTAAATAATTTCATAATTAGTAAGTTTCAGTGCCAAGATTTGAACTCTGATTTATCTGTTCCCATTTATCTGTACCCATTTCATGGCTCTGCATATGCAACATCTAGAGAAAGGCAACTTATGTCTCTCTTGGCTTTAATGACCTACTGTACCTAGGTGCTCAATAAAATGTTATTACATTGACTCTAATGAACACCTAATTGTTGTGTCATTTTGTAAGTTGAAGACCCAAATAATAAACTTTAGAAGCCTTATTCAAATTGCAATGAAGTAAATAAACTTCAAACTAGAATAACAATCCCTGAAGATTCAGAAATAATTATTCAGAACTTCTCAGTCTGTACATTAAGAATGGACTTGACTTATAGATAGGTAGAATAGGCATTATCTGTTTCTTAGTCATTTCAATGAGTTCTAGAATGTCTCTCTGTCTCAAATTCTCTTCACATATGACCTTAACACTAATAGGCATGCCTAAAGTTTCCACCTCTTAGAGCTAATTCCTTGTGTAAAATTATAGTCAGCTAAAGATCTCAATTAAATTCCTTATCTGCACTAGAGATAAATAAAATATAAACCTCATTTTATAGAAACACACATGCACACACACAAATGAAAGATTGTTTTACCCTAAAGAAGATCCAGGAATCAAGGGAATTCTATACTCAGACTTGGAAGGGAGAGGACTGAAAATATCAGACTCCAAAGAAGGTCTTGCCAACCTCATCATGCTGCTCAAGGCTGGTTCTGAATGAGAAGCACATTTCCCATGTCTGAATGATGTAACTCGGTAGAATCTTAATCAATGTGACTTTGATATAAAGGGTGTTCTTTGTTTGCTATTAGATACGGTCAGAGTGGTAGGCCTGGCAGCTCTCCAGGGCTGGAAGACCTGTTGGGATGTTGAGTTGTCTTTGGGATGGGGATCCATTGGGAAATAAGGCTTTGATGGTTAGTAAAGGCAGTCTACATAGCTACTGGTGTCCTAGCAAAGGTCATAAGCAAAGAAAAATTGTGAAAGTTATTGGAGAGAAAAAAGGAAGAGGCAAGGTGGCCCCTGAGTTTGATAACTTAGAGTTTAATTATAGGGAGGCTGTGTATGAGAGAGAGAATGAATGAATGAATGAATGAATGAGAGGAGTGAAATATTGGGACAATGCCTCAAAGTTACAAAGCTCTTGACTGGACCTTCGTAAGAATTTCAAGAGAAAAATACTGCTATGGCAGAAAACTAGACCCACAGAAGTTAAATTTCCCCAAGACAAACAGCTACAAAGTGGCAACCCAAAATAAGATTTTCCCTCCTGGTTCCACATCTCATGTTTTCAGGTGAGTTATACTCTCTGCTGCATAGCAATACAGACTACAGAACATTCTGTAATGTCGGTGCTACATTGTGTCACATGGAATATAGAAAGGACTGGAATAGTCAAGGTTGGCTTCCTGGAACAAGTGAGATTTGAGGTGACCTGGACAGGAATTGTGGGGGGGAGGGTTAAGAGCGGGCTTTTGAAGCCTGCCTGAGTTTGAGCTTTCATGTTTCAGCCATGTGAACTTGGCAAGTTAATTAACTTCTTTGTACCTCAGGTTTCTCATCTGTAAAATGTGGATGACTGCTGTGAGAATAAATGGGTTCAGATTTATAAAGTGTCTAGAATAGTCCCTGGCAATGGCACACACTCAGGAAATGACAGCATTGTTAATATCTAAGGAGAGAGTGGGCTCCAGGCAGGAGGGAAGCGTTTGTTTATCCATGCAGGTCATTTACTATTTATTGAGTCTCCATGAAGGCTAGACAGGCACTGCCCATGATAGTTGAAACAAATTACCTAATCTAGGCTCTGCTGGAAAATCACAGAACAATGCAGAGATACAGCTGTCACCACCTGAACCCACCAATCAATCTTTGTATCACCAAAAGTGAGACAGACATCACGTGCCTACTGGGGTGTTGCAGTCTAAACCATATAGCGCCACCTGTGAGGCATTCTTGCCAAAATGGCCTAACCTGGATCTAACGAAGCCTTTAGGAATAATGTACAGTCTGCAGGCAATGGAGGAAACACAGAGGATAGAGGGACAGGTAAATGACACTATGAGGAAATAATTAGCCAAATTCAGAACGTGGAAGTTTTGCCAAGACAATTAACCCAGTTTATTCAAAATATAAGAAGTGTGACAAAAAAAAAAAAAAAAAAAAAAAGAAACAAAGGAAAGGAAAAGAGGTTCTGTTTTAGGTTGAAAGTGACTGAAAAGAAATTTAAGAGACAGCTATCAAATGTCACAATGGGCATTTTCTTTACACATTTTCTTTACACACCAACTGAAGAAACTACTTGTGAAAAGGCCTCCTGTGGATGATCATGGATAATCATAGGTATCAGATGCTATTTAAAAAATACAGCTAATGCTCTTAGGTTTGAAAATGGTCTTGCTGTTATGTAATAAAATCTTTCTTTTTGAGAGAAAAAGTCTTGAATAAAACATTTTTTACTCAAGAGAATAAATTGATTAAGCAAAATTGTCTGATACCAGATTTGAGAAGCAGGTAGAACCATTTAAAATGAAGCTTCTTGTCTCTTTTCCTCAAGACCCCAGAGGAGCCACATGGAGTATCCTGGACCTTTATGGGAGCTAGCATCTTATCCGCGACCTCATTTTATTTGAGAATCTTAAGTGCTTTACCTGCAGAGAGGAGCTTATCTCTGTTTAGGAGCCAGAGAAAGATAAAGAAAATGAGAGAAAGATCAGAAGGTATTTGGATAAATGAGAAGGATGAATGAAGAAGTGAGGAGACAAAAGAATAAAATCAAGAAAAATAACATGGCTGGGAGGAATGAAGAGTGTGTGTATGGGAGCAAGGGAATGAGAAACAGGGGTCAAAATAAAGGTGAGAGCAAAGAATCTGAGAGCTCCAGAATAAATCCCCAACACTTACATTTGCCAAAGAGAAGGAGGCTTTATCAAGGAGGGAGATAAATATGAACAAGGCCGAGAAGAACATGGGCAAGGAGAAGGCTCTGTTCAGGGTGTTTTATTTATTTAACACAACAGTGCTGTGCTGTGTATATTATTCTTACATCCTGGAACCTGAGGCACGGGATATTACACGACTTTCCTAAATCATATAGCTAGTAAGTGGAAGCCCAGGATTCAAACCCAGGTAGTCTTGCTCCAGAAACTTCACTCCAAATTAATAACTGCTTCTGTCCAAGGACCTCATGTGCATAAGATAGTATTAGCCCATAACCAGACAACAAAATGCAGTGTGATTTAATTGATGCACATTTAAATTGGCTTTCCTAAGTAGTCTGCTCACTCTCCCTACCCTTACAAGTAGTCATTGTGTGTCATTCCTCCCTATCTCGAACAAGGTAGGGTGTGCCTTTGTCATAATGGATAAACCAAGTTCATGGTCTTCATCAGTTAGACTGGAGACACAGCCACAAGTGTAGAACCATGGAATGTTAGAGCTAAAATGAGCTCAGGTAATATTTAATTCAACCTCCTTTTTTTAATAAATGAGGAAACTAAGGTCCGAAAAGGTAGGGTGACTTACTCAAGGTTACATGTCAAGTTAATGGTACAAATTTGATGATGGTCCATGTTTTCTCACTTGGAGTTCAGAGATCCCCACAGAACAGAAACAGGTATCCTAGCTACACCCCAAACTTCACTGTGAAAACAAAAATCCATATGATCCACAAATTCCACTTCTGTATGTATATGCAAACAATTGAAAGCATGGTCTCAAAGAAATACTTGTTCGCCCATGTTTATAGCAGCATTATCTGCGATCCTGAAACATGGAAGCAATGCACCTGTCCACTGATGGACGAATGGATAAACAGAATGTGACGTACACTTACAATGAAACATTATTCTGCCTTAATAAGGAAGGAGATGCTGATGTGTACTACAACATGGATGAAACTTAAGGACATTTTCTAAGCGAAAGAAGTCAGTCACAAAAGGACAGTTAGTGTATGATCCACTTACGTGAAGTGATTAGAGTGGTCAAACAGTCAAATTCATAAAGGCAAGAGATTAGAATGGTGGTTGCCAGGGACGTGGAGGTTACTGTTTAATGGGCAGAGTTTAAGTTTTGAAATATGAAAAGAGTTTAGCGGATGGGTGGTTCTGATGGTATCCCAATACCATGAAAGTACTTAATTCCACTGAACTGTACAATTTAGAAAAGTCAAGATGGCAGATTTGGTGTTATATGTATTTTGCCACAATGGAAAAAAAAAGCCAGCCTATGAACAATAACAACAACAAAAGTTTAGGGCACTTTTAAAAAATGACACGTTTAAGAGTCAGAATACAGTCAATCACAAGGATCCCAGCTTTATCCTGATATTTTACCTTGATTGCATTCAATTGCATTACAGAAACAATGGTTGTATGTTGAAAGATCTATGGACAATAATTCAGCATCTTTATACTATACCTGACTTTGGTCAGCCCTAGCAGGAAAGGTATAAGGTTACCTTTAAAAAAATATCTATAGGCCTTTGCAGGTATCATTCCCTCTAACTGGAGGTTACCCCCATTTCTTCCAAAGCATGCATTAAAGAGACACACAGACAAACCACAATACCGCATTGCCTGCTTTCCAAACTCCTATCTGTCCCTCAAAACCCTGCTAAGAACCTTCCAAATCTTTTCTGGGAAGCCAGCAACATACACGGCTACTTGCCCTGAATCTAGACAATCTCAGACAATCCCTATGGCTCCATTAATATCGCTCTTACTTTTAACTTACTTATTGATGTTTGCATCAGTAAATTTTACTGTGAGCTCTTTCAGAGCAGGTACTGTCTTTCATCCCTACATTGCTAACATTTACAGTATTATACCTCCTAGAATTAGTCTTAACAAATTAGCTGAGTGAATAAACAAAAGAAGAAAAACTCTGAGGCCAGGCACTACATGTCTCTTCAGTGTCTGGCACTCATACCCCTTGAAAGGCTCTTGTCCCTTGAATCAACCCATCAGTGTCAGTTGAAATTGTCTGTGACATCTAATAAACCCAACATCCTGCCCTGTGCTCACACAGTGCTGCCTTCAAATATGTAAAAAATGTCATGAAAGACAGCTTACCCTTCTGGAAGAGGATGATTAAGTGCATAATTAAAAATTGATGCAATTTTCTTTGATGCAACAGTATTTTGCTATTTCTCTTCCTGCAGCATATAAATGGAGAAGAACACAGAAAAGAGATCGGTTCCCAGTTGTTGGCTCCTCTGCCCTCCTTTCCTACTCTGGAGGGAGCAGAGACCCGGGTTTCCTTCTCTGTACTTTTGGAAACAGCCATGCAATTATTGGATTGCAGGGTCTCTGCTCAAACACAACCTTTATTCTGTACACATGTCCTGGGATATAAGGTTGTTAGACATGACTTATGCTATTTACAAGCCACAAGCTTCATAATGGATGATGTATAAAAAGCACAGGCTTTCTGTCCAAGTCATCCTGATATTTTGTCAATTTCATAATTTGAAATTGGTAAGCCAAGTGCTGGGAATCCCAATCATATAAACATGCAGTAAAGGAAGAATTATCATGGTAGAGTTTGTTGTTTTTCTTAAGCCACACTCCTACTGTCTTCGTGTTTTCTTCTTCAATTCCAGGTTCTTACCTACTAGACTCTTCTGAAAAAAGAGAATATTTATTTTTCACTCTTGGAACACTGTAAGCTGGGTAATAGAGATCCAGAGGTGTGGGAAACCAGGAGTAAGACAAAAGAAATTATTATAAAGAAAAAGTAATATTGGAATTAGAGAGGTTTGTCCTCATCCTTAGGATTCTGCCAATGAATGGTTCATTTTCTGTCATGGTAGGGTTCCCTTTTTCTCTCCCTCTGTCCCTTCCTTCATTCCTTTTTACTTCCTGTGTGTGTGTGTGTTCTAGGTATAGATAAGGTATCGACTATTGACTAGTTCATTGCGTGCTGTTTGTATAAGAAACTAAATGAAGTACATAACGCAGTAGAAAAATATAATAGAAATTAAATCTTAAGATGAATTTCTCACCCCAAATCTTGTGACATTTTGTATGATCCCAAGAAATGCAAATTACCCTTTTGAGCCTTACTCTACTCCTCTATCAATGGTTTAACATCTGCCTTGCTCACCTTGAGTTTGGGTGAAAGTTCTGGTCTGAGGGAGCACAGATGCCAATGGGGCCAAGATAGGGGCGCCTTGGCAGAGGAAGGGGCATCACTAATAATGTGGGCCTCAGGAAATGCTTCCCAGGAAGGCCAGCAGGAGAGCTGGGCTTCCCTAGGTAGATCAGGTTTACCAGAAAAAAAGGAAGAGAGAGATAGGAAAGCTTACTTCAGGAGTTGAGAGTAACTTAGAATACTGTCCTTAGAATGCCACGGGAAACAGGCAATCAGTGAGTACACTTGAGAAAGAGTTTTTAAAAATTAATGAAATGATCCCGTATCTATTTGCATGTCAGCTTTTCTTCTGTTAAAACAAAAAGAAGTCACTAAAATGAAAAGGTATCAGGCAGCTCTGTTATTAGTTCAACATAGAAGGGGAAAGAATAAATGCAATTAAATTGTCAATAGAGCTCTCCTTACATTTGGCCTTTCAATACATCCCTCCCTGTGCAGCCTCTCTCTGCAGCATTGATTGGGTATTGTTAACCTTTATCTATCTCTTGTTTACGTTCCTCTATTAGGGCCAAACATCAATATGAAGCTTTTAGAAAGGACAGAGGCAACCAGCAAGGAGACATTGAGAAAAGGTCAAAAATCTCGAAGATGAGGTGTGCTATTCTCAGCCAGGCCTAGAGAAACATTTTCTGGCTAAGACAGCCAGGTCAAGGCTCGGTGGCTGGCATCCCTGGTGCCTGCCTTCCGGAAAGAAGTAACACAGGTAGCAGTTATCAACGCTCCCTCTGTCAGGGCAGCAAACACCCAGCCTAAAAGAGAGGGGGGAGTAGGGCGGCTTCACTGGGCATGGATGGATGTGAAGACAGTGAGAGGGCTGGATGGGGAATCTGGCTGGGGAGGAGGGACAAGTCAGCAGGCCCTACCACTGCCTGTCCCTTTCCCCTGACCCCCATCTTCCTCCCCATGCTCTGTTCTGCAAAACTGAAAGACAAGTTTTTATTTCAAAAGGGAGGAAACTAAAGCCATGAGAGGTTCAGTGACTTGCAAAGATCTCACAGTGCCAAAGTTACACTTGGATTTTTCAGTTTTGAAACCCTACATCTGCGTCTGAGAAACAGAAAACCCCTTTTCCCTTGCAAAGTCTGGCTTGTGCAAAGTGTCCTCAGAAGCCATAACAACTTGGCAGAATTTTTCTTGTTTTGTATGTTACAAAGACAAATGTATACTTGAAAATGTATACTTGCAAAGACAAAATGTATATTTGCAAATGTAAATTATAATAGAATATAATAATTATAATATTGAATATGGTCCCTCCCTTTCCTCTTCCCATTACCTCTATGT
Organism: Herpailurus yagouaroundi; assembly: GCF_014898765.1. Lineage (NCBI taxonomy): Eukaryota > Metazoa > Chordata > Mammalia > Carnivora > Felidae > Herpailurus > Herpailurus yagouaroundi. The sequence goes on from NW_024412404.1 coordinate 43,963,075, forward strand.
TAGGGCTGCCTGTGCTGGAGACCTGTTATACCAAGCTGAGTGCTGGCCCACTGTGAAAAGCAGAAAATCCCCGCAGGTCTCAATTTCTGAATTCTAATACTCATACTACTCTAGTACTACTCTTTATAGGCCACTGCTGAGATTTTAGTGAACATTGGACTCAGTCCAATGTCTGTCTCACTCAAGACCCCATATCCTAAATTATTATGCCAGAGGACCTGCAGGTACAGACAGTGACATTAGTGCTACTTTCTTGACAGGACACTTGTGAGCATCCGATGCAAACATAAAGGTAATTAGCATTAGGAGATCAGAATTGTGATGGTGATAGTGAGCCATCCTCCTCACCACTGAGAATAGAAATGCAGATAGGGGCAAGGAGAAGACTGTAGACAGACCCTGTATGAATTTGCTGCCAGGACATTGTCCAGGAAGAAATATGAACAAAGATTGTGATAGCTTTTTAAAGGCAGCTGGGAAGTCTCTTAGACACCACATGGTGCATCCCTTCCCCCTATGTAAGATGGAGAATCAATGGCCCAAAGTCACTACCTGGAATGCCCAAGGTCACCTGCTAAATTCTGGCAGGGAAGGACAGGTTCTGCTGAGATGGCTCAGGACTTGTGCTGATCTCCTATACATACTGCAAAAAGGGGATAAGAGGGTATTTTATTAAAAAAATATCCAACAAAACAAAGAAAATACAAAAACATAAGAAATCCACGGGAGTATGAGCTGGTATAATAGAGTTCTTGTGCTAGGTCATCTAGAAGTTTCTATGTGATTAAGCTACTATGATCTTCCTTTTCATCATCACTGTAATGGAAGTGATGACTCTGCCCTGCTTGCCACATCAGTTGGTCGTAATCAAATGTCATTTTTAAAAAGTATTTTAAAAGTCTTGTGTACCATTTTTAAAGGCATGAACATGGGGCTGTTCCATTTTAATAGATGGGTGACCTTGGGCAAATCACTTTAGTGACCACAAAAATAAACCTCTGTTTCCCTTATTCAACATCATCGGGAGCAAGAACATCCCTTTGTTAAACGGATTTTGCTGAGATGTTTGTTGACATGGGACAGTGCCTTTGTGTCCTAAGCTGCATGTAGGGCTGGTTGCACATGACCAGACTTGTCTATTGAGGGGATACTACTCTAGAGCAAAGGCAGCCTCGTTAGCTATACACAGGTGCAGGAGATTCCATGTCCAACATTTTCCAGGAAAGTCTAGATTTCAGTGATCCCACCCCTATGTCCTATAAGTCCTCTTCTAATTGTTAGTCCAGGTGGAGTGATTCTGGTCTGGCTACCCACATGGTTGTAGTGATGGTGGGCTGGCCCTGGTTGGACGGGGACCAGGTATTTGGTTGCAGGAATAAAAGAACCAGAAAGAGCTTTCCTTCCAGCCCTCATTTTATATGGGAAAAAATACAAATACATTTCATAAGTGTGTATTTCAAGTTGTCAGGAGTATGCTACAGCTGGGTGACAGGCTTCTTTTTGAGCAAGGGAGGAATAAAGCAGATTCATGGGTATTCTGGTTCATAACTAACTTTTTACTTAAAAGTCTTGGGATAGGTAGGTGGGTGGTAGTTTTAACTTTTGGATACTATAGAAAGTTCCAGCTTATAAATGTTGAGTCCTGAAAAGCCACTTTCTAAACTTAACTTTGGTTAAGGCACTGTCACTGATTAAAATGCAAATATCTCTAAATGGGAAAATATATTAAACTGTGTTGGTCATTAGCAATTTAGTGCTAGTATGGCTGTGAGATTGCTTTTTTTTTTTTTCTTACCTAGACAGCCAGTTGCCATTAGCTCTCTGTTAGGAATAAGACACATATTGGGTCTGATGACTACAGGAGAGAGAAAGAGAAAGACTAGAAATTGAACCTTATCTGAGAAGCACTGTTGGGAGCATACTAATAGAGTATGCTGGGGGCAATATTAGGAGGAAGGATATCACTGTGTTTATTCAGATTATATTAAGTGCCAGAAAACTTATTGGTTCTTCTATCTGTCCATCTGTCCATCTGCCCATCCATCCACCCATCCATGCAATATATATTTTTGAATACTTGTTAATTACTATGTTGATCCTTGAGGGTCCAATCTAGAAACCATTTTCCCCGCTGCTATAGACTGAATGGTTGTTCCCCCTGAATTCATATGTTGAAGTCCTAATACCCAATGTGATTGTATTTGGAAGTGGGGCCTTTGGGGGGCAATCAGAGTTAGATTAAGTCCTGAGGATGGAGCCTTCATAATGGGATTAGTACTTTTACAGGGAGATAGAGGGATCTGAGCTTTCCTCTCTGCCATGTGGGGATATAATGACATGATGGTTATTGCAAACAGGAAGTGGGCTCTTACCAGACACCATAGTTACTGGTGCCATGATCTTGGATTTTTCAGCCTCTGGAACTATGAGAGATAAATATTGTTTAAGCCACCCAGTCTATGGTGTTTTTGTTATAGAAGCCCAAACTGACTAATACACATGTCCTCAAGAGATTAGTCTCATGGCTGTGGTCACAAGTATACAGACAACTATGATCAAATTGGAAAGAGCTACCATTGGGGCAGAGGGATTCATGAAGGGACAGGAAATGGGTGCTTTGCCATGTAGCTGTGGGGATGTCAGAGAGAGTCATATTGCATTATTTCACTTAATCTTCACACTAGTTTTGCTTGGTAAAATTTTAACCTGTTTTACAGATGAAGAAACAGGCTCAGAGAATATAGCATCCATAATTATAATACCGAAGAAAGCTAGCCACCATTCCTTAATCATCATGCCCAAGACATCTGTCAGTGAAATGCCGAAAGTCACAAAGTCAATAAAGTAGAAAGTCTAGATTTCCGTGAACTGTGTGCCTGATTCTAAATGAATACATATTTGATCCTCTCGTTCTCTCCTTTGACAAGGAGAATGAAAGAGAGGAGATGTGTTTGTGGCTGGTGGGAACGCTGAGGGTGGGGAGGCTGAAGCAGCCAGTTCCATTCCCCTTCTGTAGCCCTAATGACAGTCAATGAAAACTACGCACAAAGAGGACTTATCCTCAGGCAGCTTTGGCGTAGTGTCTTTTAGACAAAGGGCACAGCATGACACCCTTTAAAAATGTCACAGATTCCCCAACCACCCTTTCTTTGGCAAGCTCTTTGCTATTTTCCTTCATTCGCAAAGCCAACAGCCTGATTGGGGCTGGTTCCCCTGCTCATCTTGTCAGGGAAAGAGGCCATGGGAAATGCCCTTTTAAAGTCCTTGAGATAAGGATCGAAAGGAGATATAATGTCTATCTTTGCACAGAAGACCCTCATTCAATAAAAGGTTCAAGAGTGTTCACCTGCCCCATGCACCACCCTAGGTTAGGGGCAGGGGGCTCTATCAAACTGGTTTTGCTGAGATTTCCCCAGACTTCTTAGGAGTGGAATTTCTCTCTTGGCTATCAGGAATCAAGTCTCAGGAGGAAAAAGAACACAGAATTGCTCTAAGAGGATTTGTGAGTCGTAAGAGAAGAAAACCTGACCTCCCTCCTCTGGGGACTCAGAGAAGGCCCCATCTTTGTAAATAAGCTGCCCTGATTGCTGGGAACGAAGTGGGATCCTTAAGTCAGTTCCTGCTGACAGAGGCTGTTGATTGCTATACTGGTCTTTATGGGACTTAGTGGCTGGTTTCAACTGTGTGCTTGCCCCCCACAGCCAGCGGTTTGCCAAGGGTACAATTTTATAAATCACAAACAAGTAAACGCAGGAGTTTCATCCGGGAGGCTGAACGGGCGGAGTTCAAGCTTTAGTGCGGGCCATGGGAGGTGATACAAATGGCTGCAGGTTTGTAGAGACTTCATTGTTACAGGTATAAACAATGCTCCAGGCAGGAATATTGGGGAAGCTCAGTTCTCATCCCCCCTTCCACCCCCATCTGACTCCTGCTCTACTATCCCATATAGCTCAGCACTGAAAAGATGGCAAAGAGTAAAGAAACGGGAACGTGAGACTTGTCTGGGTACTCCTTGAGCTTGACAAAACCACCTTGAACGTGGACCCGTCTCATTGTTTTAAGTCACGGGAGATATGGCCGAGGACTGTAAAAACAATTAAAGGTCAGAGTTGAGGTGTCTTCATGAATCACTGGAAGCAACCTCTTGCTACTCTTGGCTGCCTGACACACTTAGGCGAAATGTCACTCTCAGCCTGGCACTTCCATCAAAAGTAACATAACCGGCAACATCAGATACAATACAGAAGCCCTCAGTGAGAGGTCAGCGTACGAGGCCATGAGGCAAACAGCAGAAAATATATCACTCTCTTTGACTTTCCTGTGGTATTCTTCTCTCTTAATTCCCCAGAGCCAGCATACAATTAACAGAAGCAAACATAACTGTTGGATGGAGACCATGGAAGAGTAAAAAGCAGTGACTAAGGGGCACATACTTCTTTTGTGAAGTCATTTAGAAGTAGGGCTGTGGCTGCATGAGGTGCGAGAAAGGATTCAAAGACTGACCGTTTGGTAAAAGAGAAAGGGATTGACTGTTGGAAAGACAAACCACGATGGAGGCTCCCTGCCTGTTTCTCCTTATGTAACAAAAATATCTTGCTAGGAGGGTTAATACTGGATTCCTCTCCTCATGCTGAATTAGAAAACAAGAAGTTTCTGGGGCTGAGTCAATGTCTGCAAAAATCATGAATACAAACACAATCAGATTCATAATGCATTGAATATATATAGCCCTTTTATTCTGAGGAGCTATATAAAGTCACACAAGGTATCTCCTTAATCCTTACTTCTCTGTCTGTGAGATGAGGTGATCAGCAGAAATGGGGCAAAAAATTGAAGATCAAGCCAGTGGAAGTGTCTGAGGAATCAATATTGTTCCTACCTCCATAGCAATAACTGGATACGTCCCAGAGAAGTGACAACTCTGAGCTTCCCCCCTCGCCCAACAGAGGAAAGTCCTATATTCATGCCTTAAAAGAAATGCACTTGCAGACAACTTTGTCCTGTCCTATCACATTTTCATCACATTGAAGCAAACGGAATAGAAATATTGCTTTACAAACTATAAAATTCTAGTATTTCATGACTAGGTTAGTAAACATACACAGTGTTTCTACGATAACCAAGGAAAATAGCGTGCAAGTACCTTGCATAATAGGAAAATAACAAATTCACATGCACCTTTTTTTTTTATTAAAATTTTTTTTTTCAACATTTATTTATTTTTGGGACAGAGACAGAGCATGAACGGGGGAGGGATACACAGAATCGGAAACAGGCTCCAGGCTCTGAGCCATCAGCCCAGAGCCCGACGCGGGGCTCGAACTAACGGACCGCGAGATCGTGACCTGGCTGAAGTAGGACGCTCAACCGACTGCGCCAACCAGGCGCCCCTCACACGCACCTTTTAAAGCTTGAGGCTTTCCCTCCACCATCCCCTAAAGGAATTAAAAAAAAAAAAACCAACAGTTTAAAGCATTAGAATTGGTATACCCTGAGAGTGAAGATAAAAGGAAATGCAATTATGTGACCTGAGGAAAAGAAAGAGCAAGAGAAATTTTATAATATAGATCTTATGTGGAAAAAAGATCTTACAGAATGAATGGTGATCAGCAATCCTTTATCCTCACTGAGCAAGGAAGAAAGGACAAGAAGGAAGATTTTTCAGCAGCTGTGTAATGGATTTAATAGCAAAAAGCTTTGCCACCACGATTATTAATACTAAGATCACCCATCTGTCTCCATCATCGCTGTTGCCTCCTGGGTCCAAACAATCACCACCTCTCTCCTGGATTGCATGAACCTGGTAGAGGACCACTATCTCTGCAGTCTTCTGTCTTTGACTTATTCTCTAAACAGAAGGTGGAGCTGTCTTTTGAAATTCAAATCTGATCATTTCATTCTTCTTAAAATACTTCAAGCGTCCCATCGTGTTTGTGTTTGAGCCAAATGTTGAGTTTTAAATGGCCTGCAAAGTGTGACCTATGCCAACGTCCTCTTCATCCAAACCTGGCACTCTGCATCATCCCTTCTCCCAGTGCTGTAGCCACACCAGGACTCTCTCTTTTCCTCAAGTAGGTCACCTGCTTTCCCTTTTCAAGTTCTTTGTATGTACTGTTCCTTCTTCCTATCTACATTGCAGCTAACCCATCACTAATCATCCTTCATATCCCAGAGAGAATTGGCATTCTGTCTTTATCTCGCCTAAGATGTATCAGACTTGTAATTATTTGTTCAATTAGATGGAAGCTCCTCGAGGACATATTTGCCTTATTTGCTCCTGTGATGCCTTAAAATCTGGTTGGTATCATAATAAGATTCCAGAAAGTACTTAATGAATCAAAAGGTGATTCTGGTAGGTGCTCAATAAATAATTGTGGAATAAGTGAATAGAATAGAGTGTGGGGAGAGAAGCAGAGAATCACACACACACACACACACACACACACACACACACACACACACATACACAATCAGGTTGGTTGGATATTCTCCTAATAGGTAAACTTAGATTTTTCCAGTCTGATTCTCAGTCATTTATTTCTGTCCCAAATCTTGTGGGCAGGATTAGAATTAGACAGGTTAATGCATGTGGTTAATAATCAGCAAATAAATATATCGTAAAGCTGAGTTAACTTCATTTTTGCCAGTTCGAGTCTTATGATACTCTCAACCGTTTCGCCATTTGTAAAAAGATTGTTTCCTGGAAAGTTTTATTAATTGGGCACTTTAATATACTGCTGGTGGGAGCAGAGATTGGTACCATCTTCTTGGAAAGTAGGTTAGGGGATCAGTAGCCTTAAACAAAGGGACCTTAGAGCCCTATTTTAAGAAAGCTTTCCTAAGTAAATATTATATTTAGAAATGCAGATGAGGACAAAGATTTACACATTATCATGTTGAATGCAACCATTTTTACAAAGAATATAAATTTGAAACCACTGAAACGTCAAACAACAGTAGGTTGTTTGAGTCAATTATGACACATCTACCCTGTGGCTGTCAATAAAATGATGTGTTTAAATAATTTGCAAAGATGAGGAAAGCTTATGATACAGATATGTGAAAAAAGAAGAAAGCAACATTATACATCAGAGAGACCTTGGCATTACAAAGATAATACAATCATAGAAAATAATCAGAAGAAAACAGTCTGGTATCTGTGTGTGGAGAGTTTAGAGGTGGTTTTGACTTCCTCCTTTTAGATTTTCTAGTCTCACTTGTCAACACCACACCAGCCATGCCCAGCTTGAAAACAGAAACCAAAAGGAAAAACACAAACACTTAAAATGTAGACTCTTGAAGATACCACCAAAAACCATACAAATGATAATTTCAAGAAGCAAAGGAGGGAAAAAGTGGGACATTTTACTCACTGCTGTAAAAACTTTCAGCAGGGGGAGCCTGGGTGGCTCAGTCAGTTGAGCTTCCGACTTCAGCTCAGGTCATGGTTTATGGGCTCAAGCCCCAGGTTCATGGGTTCGAGTCCTGCATTGGGCTTGCTGCTGTCAGCACAGAGCCTGCTTCAGATCCTCTATACCCCTCCCTCTCTTCCCCACTCCCACTCATGCTCTCTCTTTCTCTCTCTCTCTCTCTCTGAAAAAACAAACAAACTATAAAACTATAAAAAAAAAAAACTTTCAGCAGGTTTATGTGCTGAGTGACCCCCATTGGAGCATGTTTATGCTCACTCTGCTGTGCATGCTGTCTGCACTGATATTCCTCTGTAATGTTAGTTAACTAGATCGGGTGGAATCTATGTCTGATCCTTCCAGCAATCCATGTCTGATTATTGGCTCATTTCAGTTGGGAGGCCCTCTCGTGTAAAATATATGCTTTATTTACAGTCTAACCTGAAATAACACCTTAACCCCAAATAATAAATTCTTCCTGCTGGATTCCAAAGGCAGGGGAGCAAGCTTGCATGGTGGGGAGCTCAGGTTTACCATAGGCAGAGCCCTTAACAGTGCTTCTGGAAGTCAACAATTGTTCATGCGCCACCTTTTGCCACCATCAAAATCAGGATAGGCACTTCGATGTTTGTCTTTTCACAGTAGCGCATGGTAAGTGCTATTAACCCATTTACAGCTGAGTTAAAAAGCATTCTGTGACTGACTTTATTATAGTCACAGGATAGAAAGAGGCAGAATAAAGTTCTGACTCAGGTCCCTGGATTGCAAATCCTTCTCAGTTTTCAATGTGAGAGGCATCTAGTCTGCCCACACTTAAACTCCAGTTTTATCTTCAAGAATTAAAAGCACAAGGGCATTTGCTTTGAGCGCATAGGCAGCTGTGGCCTCTGATCCACAATACTAGACTGGTGTATTGATGATAAAAAACACTCACTGTCTGTCTGGAACTGACAGAAAACCATATGTGTTAATTCACCTCCTCCCGACCACATTCAGCCTGATACACAGTACATGTTCAAAACATGGGTATTGAAAAATATGTTAAGTATGTACTATTATTATCCTTCCTTTAAAAAATAAAGAAACTAAAAAAGGAACAAGCAAACAAAAAAAGGCGGGGGGCGCCAGGGTGTCTCAGTCAGTTAAGTGTCTGACTTTGACTCAGGTCATGATCTGTCAGTTTGTGAGTTCAAGCCCCACATTAGGCTCTGTGCTGACAGCTCAGAGCCTGGAACCTGCTTTGGATTCTGTGTCTCCATCTGTCTCTCTGCCCCTCCCTGGCTTGTGTGCTTGCTCTCTCTCTCTCTCTCTCTCTCTCTCTCTCTCTCAAAAATATACATTTAAAAATGAAGAAACTGAGGCACAGTTCAGATTAAGTAACTTTGTCAATGATGTACACCAAATAAGTGGTGCATTTGGGATTCATAGTCAAGCAGTTGGGGTCAAGAGCTCACACTTATATAATGTGTTGGCCAAAAGTCATTAAACAGAGGTTACCAGATGGGCATTATTGTTTGGAGACCTTGTTACTACTGTAGCTTTGGGGGTCTGCCACAGAGGTCCTGACCGAATGAATCTAGAGAGGAGTATGGTAATCTGTGTGTTAACAAGTGCCTTCAAGTACTTGGGGAGTGGCCAATCTGCAGGACTAATGTTTAAACCCAAGAGTACTTGGGACTCTGAGCTCTGGCCACTCACTGTGTGTTGGGACAATTTGCATAAACTTTCTAACTTCAGATTTCTCATCTGCAGAATGGTGGTACTAATAAACTCTTAAAAAGGAAGTAGGAAGATTTGATGAAAAAAAACATTGCTTAGTGCAATCCCTTACAAGTAGTAGTTACTCAATAAGCGAATTATCATGGTAACAGCTGTCATCTTTGTTTCTTAAAATTATTGATATACATAACAAATTATTAGTCAATGAAAATTAATATTATTAGCCATATAGTATTATTGCTTTATTATATTAATGTATTGTTATTGTCATTATGACTATTGATACATTTTTTAATATCATGAAAGCCAGCTATTGTCTCTGAGTCATCCACGGCACAGGACTCCTACTGCAGTGACCTGACCAGCTTAGCTCCCAGAAAGAATCCCAGAAAACTCTGGATGCTGCAGAAATAACTGAGGAGGCCACTGCTTGTTTACTTACAGCCCATGTAGCAGGCAGCCACCACAGCCCCAGCATTATCAATATGGATTTTGAAATCACCCACGGCTAATAGCCCAAATTAATAGCCTCGGGGTGACTCTAGAGCAATTGAGAAAGAAAATCCATAACTTCACTAAAGACGCCAGCGGCTGTTCAGGAAGAGAGCTCTACATTAATTAACAGCTCTGAACACTGTAAAAACTGGTGCATTCAGGAACGAGACAGGGGCAGTTACAATTAGCCGAACACAAGAATCCCATAAGGCTGTCCAGGTTAGGAAGCAGAGGGAGCCGCCCCTGGGGAGGGCGGGCTGGTGGCCACCCCGCTGCACGCAGACATAGCCCCCAGGGAGTCAGATGCATTCTCCTACCAGCCCTGCTTCCCTGTGCTCACAGCAGCCTCTAGGGCAAGCCTGTCCTTTCTGCATCAGCTATAAACTTCAGGAACACTCAGGTTTGGGAGGTGCATAAAACTCTGTGGTCCTTTTCTTCTGCAACAAAATCATTTAATTCCAGTGGCCTCCTTTCTTGAGATCCCTCCTGGATACTTGGCGAGGTGGGAGGCTGAATGTGAGGGAGATTGTGCCTGTAAAGAGGGTCAAGGATGTTAAAACAATGATCACTATCCTCAGCACCCTCTCTTAGATGCTTTGCACTTGGGGATTGGTGCCTAAGACAGATCCCAACCTCGGGCAAGAAAAGAACTTACACTTAGGAAAAACTGCGGTGTCCAGAGCATACAGTAATCAAGGCAGTTGTACTCAGGGAGTGTAGTATCCTGAATCAGAGCCCCATTTTGTCATTTGCTCCTTGAATTAATTCAGGTAAACCATTTAACCTTCCTGCACTTCCCATTTGTGAAATGAGATGAATACTTCCTATCTTGCAGTTATTATAAGATTCATAAACTATTATGTACATTATACCTGTAATATATATCCTAATGTATTATATATATATATATATATATATATATATAAATAGGAATTTAATTACTGTTATTCACATTATAATTATGGTTTTTTTTTTTCTGAGTACATTTTTCCCTGTGTGGTTATATTCAGTGGTATAGCTTTAAATACAATCGATATGCTAAAAACTACAAATTTTTATTCCTAGCCAGGACATCCCTCCTGAACCGCAGACTACAAATGACCTTGTCTACTCAACATCTCCTTTTGATCTCTAATAGGCACTTCACACTGAACACGTCCGACACAGCTCTCACATCCTATTCCCCATCACTGCTGATGGCTCAGGCCCAAACTCAGGGAATCATCTTTTTCCTCCTCCTCCTCACAGCCAACCCTCAGAGAAAATTCTATGGGCTATCTCTTCAAACAGACCCTGAACATACCTCCTTTTCAAGTCTCCTATCGGTGCCACTGGGGCCATCAGCTCTCACGTGGATCATCACCATCATTTCTCAACTGGCTACCCTGTTTCTGTCTTCACCATTCCCACCCTGGCAACACCATGGCCAGAGTGAGTCTATTCAGATCACGTGACCATTGTGTTCAAAACCCTCTGGTGGCTTCCCATCTCAAAGACACAGGGAGGGGTGCCTGGGTGGCTTGGTTGGTTAAGCGTCCGACTGGCTCAGGTATGATCTCGCAGTTGGTGGGTTTGAGCCCCAGGTCTGGCTCTGTGCTGACAGCTTGGACCACGGAGCCTGCTTCAGGTCCTGTGTCTCCCTCTCTCTATGCCCCTCTCCTGCTCATGCTGTCTCTCTGTCTCTCAAAAAACTGAATAAATGTTAAAATTAAAAAAAAAAAGATACAGGCAAAGTCTTTGCCTTGGCCTATAAAGCTTTAGGTGATGTCCCTGCCCTTCTACCATCACCTCTGTGGTCTTATTCTTCCTGCACTTGCTCACTCTGCACCAGTCACCCTGGCTTCCTTAGGCTTCCTTGCACATGACAAGTGAGCTTTTACCCCAGAGCTTTGCACTTGCTGGAATGCTTTTTGGAATTGTTTTCCCTTGAGTCAGTATGTAGCTTAGCCCTCACTGCTTTCAGGTTTCTTCCCAAATACAACAGAGACAAGCTTTCTCTGATCCCCCATTAGAATAACACTAGGGGTACCGGGGTGGCTCAGTCGTTTGAGTGGTCCACACTTGAGTTTGGCTCAGGTAATGATCCCAGGGTCATGGGATTGAGCCCCGTGTCAGGATCCGTGCTCAGTGGAGATTCTATCTCCTTCTGCCCCTCTCTCCTGTTCTTTATCTCTCTCTAAAATAAATAAATAGATAGGTAGATAGATAAATACAAATAGCCCTTTGCCATGCTCCCCGGCATTCCTTTCTGCACTTACCTGCTTACTTTTCTCCATAGCATTGATCACCATTCAACATATTATATATTTAACTATCATGTCGCCTCTTACCCAGAATATCAGATCCAGGAGAGCATTCCATTTTCTGTTCTGTTCCCTGCTACAATCCTCAGCACCCAGAACAAGGTGTGGTACCTAGTAGAAAGGCAATAAATACATATTTTTAAAAAATCAATGAATGTATGAATGAATGATTATTACTAGTTGAGTTAGTTTATCCATGAAGATTTTTTGGAAGTTATTACAGGTCCACAAGCACCGATCTATACCCTTTGTATTTGTTTGTATGTTTGCTTGCTTTGTGTTTATTCTTGCGTGTTTACATGGAGGCAGGGTCAACATGAGGACATGGGAGTTCAAGACTCCTTGTCAGTGTAGTCAGCTCAACATGGCCCTTGAAAGGAAAGCTGTATCACACTCATCCATATCAAGAGAGAAAAGACAAAAGCAAAACCATCAGTTTCTGGGCTAGGGCAGTGCTGGAGTATACTGGAGACCCCAGCTGTCCCACTCATCAGGGGATCTGCTCTGGACCCAGAGCACTCTGGGAAGTGCCACACATTGGCTAGTTTAACTCCGGCTCTCGTTCTTGTTCCTCCCAAGGTGAACTAGTGAAGAGGGGCTCCATCTCACTCCTTTGCTATCTGTGGACACAGACAAAGTAGGTCCTTAATGCCTGTTAGCAGAAATGCTCTCAGGTAAAGCTGAGGTTAATGGCTCTGCAGGGCTTGGGGATGTTATCATTTATAAAGCAAAGAGTTTTGCATTAAGAAGCAGACAGAGTTCTAGTATTGATTGTCCAATTATTACCCTGTAAGACCTGTAGGAAAATTTCTAGGCTCTCTGCCTCTGGTCTTCCTGACTGGTTAAAAGGGCAGGCTGGACCGATTAGAACTGGTACCCAAGCTGGTTATGAGATGTGGCCTGGAATTTAGCTAGATTGGTGTTAAATCTTATTTCTGCAAATGAAGCTGTGTTTTCTCAGGCAAGTTACTTAACTATCTAGGACTTGGTCCTTTATCTGCCAAATGGAGGTAACAGATTTTAAGGTTAGTTATAAAAGTAAATAGAAATAATGCATGCAATGAGCTTAGATTTAGGTCAGTCATATAAAGTGTTCAATATGCTCATTATTAATACGATCATCCCCATTTGAAAGATCCCCAAGGTCGTTCACATGTGAATTGTCTCCCATAATTTTCTTATGAGACATAGTTGAGATTTAGAACTCATCTATCTATCTATCTATTATCTATTATCTATCTATCTGTCTATATGTCAGAATTTCATAAACAGACATAGAGGGAGTTCTAAATCTTAGTTATGTCTGGGTACTTGGATTGGGGTAGGTGAGAAGATTGTCTTTGACAGGTTGCCTGCCAAACACCCTGCGGTGCTGCCAGCCCCAGGCAGTGAGCAGGGACAGTGGCCACCAAGTGCCTGAGCTCCATCTGACACTCCAGAGGAGGGATGGCCTCTGCTTAGGACAAAGGATAATGGGGGGTGCAAGTCTTTCCAGGCCTGTACTTCTTGGTCACTGCCCGGTGGGAGAGTGTCAGTGGTCATGGGGCCAGGAAAGAGTGGGGTAGGTCTGGTGGGGCCCAGGGTGCTGGGAGAAGGTGCTGACAACCCAACCCAGCGAGGCAGACAGCCTGGGGGTAGCAGGACCTTGTGTGAGCTGAGGCTCTTAGCCCCTGTGCATGCTCCATTTTCCCATTGAACTCCTCTTACAAAATACAGTCCATGACTTGGGGTGCCTGGGTGGCTCAGTCGTTTAAGCATCCGATTTCAGCTCAGGTCATGATCTCATAGTTTGTGGGTTCGAGCCCCATGTCGGGCTCTGTGCTGACAGCTCAGAGCCTGGAGCCTGCTTTGGATTCTGTGTCTCCCTCTCTCTCTGCTCCTCTCCAACTCATGCTCTCTCTCTCTCTCAAAAATAAATAACATTAAATTTTAAATTAGATAATCCATGAACAAATTACTAGGAATTTCAAGTCAGACACCACAGAGCCTTAAACCCCCAGTACAGAGCCCTTCTGGGTGTCAGGCACTTTTCTGACTGAGCGAAGTGGGGGGCCCTTTGCAGCATGCCCATGAACCCAGCCCTGAATCTCTCCACACAGAATGGAGACAAAGGTTAAGAGAGTTAATATACACAGAGTGCACTGCCTGTCATATAACAGGCTCTTGATGCAAAGTAGTTGCTGAGATGATCTTCAAATTGTCCCAAACCTGCTCTTTTACAGGCACCATTCTCCAAAGAGGGCATCTTTTTACATTGCAAATTCAAGCATGTGATTCACCTTAAAATGTTTAAGTTGCTTCTCTGTTCTGAAAATCAAGTCCAAACTTCATGTGGTCGGTGAATCCTTGTCACACTCTTCTAAGGGCCGCCTGACCCCTTACCTGTGTCCCCTCTCCTCTTCCGTCACTATCCTCAGGCTCACTGCCATTCTCTTTTATCAGGCTTGCTCTCACCTTAGGTCCTTGGCCGTCTTCAGGGAAAAGAGGAGTTCCAGGCAGAGGGAACAGACTGTGCAAAGCCTTACTCATTTGTAAGTTTGAAAATTCACTTAGGAGGGTTTTCTTTGAGATTTTTGACCAGCCAAAACAACCCCCATATATGATGTGCTTTCTTCATTTTTTTTGAAGTTTTATTTATTTATTTTGAGATGGGGGAGGGAGAAAGCACCCATGAACAGGGAAGGGGCAGAGAGAGAGGAAGAGAGAGAATCCCAAGCAGGCTTTGTGCTGTGGAGCCCCATGCAGGGCTTGAACCTGTGATTATGGCCTGAGCCAAAATCAAGAATCAGACACTGAACCAACTGAGCCACTTAGGCATCCCACGCGATGTGTTTTTATAAAATCTTGTGTTCGATTTTGTTTTTGTTTTTCATCTTCTGAAACAAATTTGTTTCCTTCAAAAATGAGCCAAAAAGGGCTCACGCTTAAAAAGAAAACCCACACCAAAGCAGGAAATGAAGCTCTCTTTCTCTGGCCAGAACAAAACATGAGAGGGGCGCCTGGGTGGCGCAGTCGGTTAAGCGTCCGACTTCAGCCAGGTCACGATCTCGCGGTCCGTGAGTTCGAGCCCCGCGTCAGGCCCTGGGCTGATGGCTCGGAGCCTGGAGCCTGTTTCCCATTCTGTGTCTCCCTCTCTCTCTGCCCCTCCCCCGTTCATGCTCTGTCTCTCTCTGTCCCAAAAATAAATAAATGTTGGAAAAAAAATTTTTTTTTATAAAAAAACAAAACAAAACATGAGAAAGCAGGAACTCAGTCCCACCTCCACCCACCTCCAAATTATACAGTCGAGTTTCCCACATTTGGGGAAATCACAGGGCTCAGCACATTGGGAATGCAGTGTATAAGACTTGCCCTGGGAAAACCACCTTTGTGATCATGGCATCTCCCCTGTCAGGTGAGTATATCCTGTGTGTAGTGTGCGTGTGTGTGTGTGTGTGTGTGCGCGCGCGCGCTCACGTGTGCTTTTTTTTGGTAAATAGCACTTCTAACAATTCTAAATATAATCAACTCTTTAAAGATTGTTGATGTGCCTCTTTCTAATTAAACTGTTAGCATCATGTATACAATCTTTGTATCTCTCTTGCTCATATCTCCATTCCGGTGCCTAGTTGAGAGCCAGACGCATGGTAGAATCTTGGGGACTATTAATTAAATTACTTGTATCCAGTGTCTAACCGAGATGTATAGGCTGATGCCCGATCACTTGAGATTATTGTCTGGTAAAAGATGCCCTTTAATGTAGGCAAATCCTGGTTAGGTGTTAGAACAAGACTGGTTTCAGGTTTCTTTCACTTCTTGCTCTCCTGGACCTTCTGATCTCACCTGTTTGGGTGTGGAAACCTTTTCTTCTCATTTTGTAGTGTCCTGTGCCCCAGTTCCCTGGATTACCACTCTTGAGCACAGGGCACATACATGTCTTTCTTCCCAGTCTTTGCTTCTAGATTCCTTCCTTCCCCCTGCCATTTGTGCAGGTACTGAACCTCCTCATTTATTCAGCTGATAGTATCTTTACATCATTGTTTTGTAGAATTTTCCTATAAACTGTCTGCTATTATTTAAAGGTGGAAGAGAAGAGTTTGTCCAGTGAGGCAGATTGCAAAATAAGCTTTGCAGAACAGTATGGTCTCTTAGGGGCGCCTGGGTGGCTCAGTGTATTGAGTACCCAATTCTTAATTTTGGCTCAGGTCATGATCCCAGGGTCATGAGATCAAGCCCTGTGTCGGGCTCCACACTGAGCACGGAGCCTACTTGGGACTGTCTCTCTCTCCCTCTGCCCCTTTCCCCTGCTTGTTCTCTCTCTCTAAAAAAGAAAATGGCCTTTTAAAGTAAAAAATATACTGGTTTATTTAAATAACCTTACCACATAAGCAGTGCTGAGCTTCCTGTCAGTTTCAGCTTCCTATGCTACACAGTTTGATGATCACAAAACAGGTGTGGAAAAGAGAGCCCCACATACTCAGCCACTGGGTTCCAGGAGCATTCTGAGATGGTCTCTCACATATTTGTCATTGTCTACAGCCTAATAAGATTATGCTTCTTTTTCATCTTTCATTTTATCATTGTCCATAATAAAGGGATGCATTAATTTAATCCATAAATACAGATATGATGGTTTTATCCTGTGGCTGTGAATGGTGCTTTAAAATAAAGAACCAAAATGATAAACCGGTGTAGTAATTTACCATAATTACAGCAATGAAATACTACTTTGAGTCAGTCATGGCAGTAATACACAGCTCAGGAACTTCTAGCGAAATCCACTAAATGGAAGAGAGCAAAGGGAGGAAGAAATGAGATGTGAGGTCGCATAAGGTTTCTAGCCACGAATCTAGACAGTTGAGAAAATAAATGCAAGCTGGAAGGCTCAGGGAAAGATCTGCCCTGGGAGGAGGTGCCCTTGTTTTCTCTGGAAAAGCACGCCAAGTTTAGGAGACTTGCCACAGTTTAATTAAAGTCTGCAGCTGGTGTGAAAGCAAAGGAGAAAAAGAAATTAGGGCAGCACAAAAACTAATGAAAGTCTAGAATCTCATTTTAAAGTTTTTTCTCTATTATGAAAGAAATATGACTTGTCACATGTGCCCCCATTCACCGTGACAAAGCCCTTGGGGAAGGAACGTTCTGGACCATGAAGAGAAAAGACCTGTAGTTAGGTCTCTTTCGACATGACTGCCACTGCCTTTTTCAGGAAAAACTCATCAAAATCTTTTGTTTGTTTTTTGAAAACCAGATTGGTTAGGGAGAGCAGCACAAATTGAACAGCTTCAAGTATAACTATAGGAAAGTCCATTGAAACTTTAAAACCAGCTTTGGCAATCAGTGGGATTCACATTCAGGCTGTATGGCTATATTCATCAGGGTCTCCAGAGAAACCAAACCAAGAAGATAGTCTCTATTATAGGGACTGGTAAGTCCAAAATCCATGGAGTAAGCCAGGCAGGCTAGTAACTCAAATGGGTTTGTATGTTCGTCTTGAACCTGAATTTCTTTGCCTTCATGAAAACTCAATATTTCTTATTAAGGCCTTCAACTGATTGGATGATACCCACCCACATTATGGAAAGTAATCTGCATTCCTGAAAGTCTACTGACTTAGATGTTAATTACATCTTAAAAATACCAAGGCGGCAACATCTAGTCTGATGTATTTTTTCAATGTTTATTTATTTTTGAGAGAGCGAGAGAGAGAGCAGGGGAGGGGCAAAGAGAGAGGGAGACACAGAATCTGAAGCAGGCTCCAGGCTCTGAGCTGTCAGCACAGCACAGAGTCCAATGTGGGGCTCGAACTCACAAACCATGAGATCATGACCTGGGACACAGTCAGATATTTAACTGAGCCAACAGGCACCCCTCTAGTCTTATTTATGTTTGGTGAAGCAAATGGGCACCATGGCCTTGCCAAGGTAATGCCTGAAATTGACTGTCAAAGCAGCTAATATTGAAAATATTATATTAGTTAATATTTATAGAACACGTTATATTTGTCAGGTACACTGAACTCATCTAATTCTCACAACAACCATTTTATATAGATAATATTATTATTCTCAATTTATGGGTGAGAAAACTAAGATATAGGAAAGGTAAGTAACTTTCCAAATTCACAGAGTAAGAGACAGAGCTAGAATTTGAACCCATATAGTCTAACTCCAGAATTTGGGTTCTTTAGTATCAAAATATGATGAATTTGGGCAAGTTAATTAATTTTCCTGAGATTTTACTATTTTATGGGAAAATATATATAATAGCAAATAATGTGTGGTTTGAGGGAACAATTAAATTAGAATATGCATATAAAGATCATAGTAAAGTACCTAATAGATAGCAGGTGCTCAATAACATGTAGCATTTAGGGCATCTGTGTGGCTCAGTTGATTAAGCATCTGACTCTTGACTTTGGCTCAGGTCATGATCTCACGGTTCCTGAGTTCAAGCCCTGCATTGGGCTTATACTGACAGCATGGAGCCTATTTGGGATTCTCTTTCTCTCTCTGCCCCTCTACCACTGGTTTGCACTCTCTCTCTCAAAATAAATAAATAAAAACTTAAAAATAATAAAAATAAATAAAATGTATCCTTCTTCCCCTGACCTTAAAATTGCTTAAGTTTTAATCATGTTTTTTTTTTAATTTTTTTTAACATTTATTCATTTTTAAGAGACAGAGAGAGACAGAGCATGAGTTGGGGAGGGCAGAGAGAGAGGGAGACACAGAATCTGAAGCAGGCTCCAGGCTCTGAGCTGTCAGCACAGAGCCCGACGCAGGGCTCAAACTCATGAGCTGTGAGATCATGACCTGGGTCGAAGTCGGATGCTCAACTGACTAAGCCACCCAGGCGCCCCCATCATGTCTTATTTTTAGAGACTCTTCACTCTAGAAAAGCTCACTAAAGCATTGAGGTCTTACTTTTATTGAAGAGAATTATTTTTATAATTTTCTGGATAATAATAGTCTTTCTTGATAATCTCTAAGATTCATTTAGGCTAGAATTTGTGTTATTCCATGCTGTCCGTCAGCACCAAATTCAATCTTTGGCATACAGTAAGATCTTCAATGCATGAAATAAATCAGTAAATAGATTGAGAAATTATTGCCTTTTCTTGTCCATTGAGGTAAGAAACTGAAGCACACAATGATCCAATGATGTGCTCAGGTGGATGCAATTTACAGATGGTGTATCCCTGTCTCCAGAACTCCATCGTTTCATTTATGTATTTGTTTCCTTTCTGAAAACAGTGTGGGATGTAAGCAGAGGCTTATGCAACCTTAAGGTTCATCATCTACCTGCCCAGTTGTAGTCAGAGAAAGTTTAAATACAATTCAAGTGTTGAGTGACAGTGATCTCCATGCCTGGGTGCCATAGATAGGTCCTGACGAGGATCTGAGAGTTTCTGTCCCCAACAGCCTTCATTTGGAGTGGACTTCTTCTGAACAGGCAGGTAAATAGCTTTGAAGCTCAGTAATGAAAGGGTCAGTGATTCACGCAAAGCAGGAATGTATCCACATTTAGATACATGTCATTTGCACTTCAACAAGAAAAGAGAAAAAAAAAAAACCACCCTCACACCTTAATTCAAGTTCCACTTCTCTTGCCCTTTTACTTTTTCTGGAACTGACGAGAAGTACCTCTATAATTTAAACCTAATGACAATTAAAGTGCAAAGCCATTACCTACTTTTATTGAATTGTCTTCTGTTTTATGGATTAATTGAAGAAATGACACATCACTACAGAGATGCGTGTGCTCATCCCATCCGGCCCAGCCTCCTCCTGCCTGACATGTGCTGTCTATGCTGTAGGAAGCTGATCTCGGACTTGGAGACACAACACGCTGGGCTCGGACACTCACATACCAAGTAAGCTCAAGCGAGTGCCTGAACCTCTCTCTGTCTCACTTTGCTCACAAATAAAATGTGGGTGACAAGTTCCACCCTGACTCTATGGAGAAGTAAGATTTCAGTGGGGTGATTTATGTGAGAGTCATTTGAGTAAGACAACAAATAAGACATATAAATAAAAATTAAGAAATTGTACAAACTATTATTATTGCTCTGGATGTTTTGAAAGAAAAATACATTCTACTTGGTATTGAGTTTCCTTCACACTATATTTCCAAGTCTAGATTTCAAGTCCAAGTAAATAGATAAGCAACTCACAATCTTCCAGGCATTACCATCTCCTGGCCATTCTGACCTCTCTCTGAAAACCAAAGTTCCAATCAGCCACCCTTTGCCTCCTGATCTCCTAAAGATTCTTAGTTCCTATTATTTATACTTTTCCTTCCCATTTCCATGGCCAACACCTCAATTTAAAATTTCATTGTTTTCTAGGATGTCTCTCTGTTTCCTCTTGCTCCTAAACTGACTTTCATAACAGCTTCCCACTGCCTAGAGCAAATTCCAAATCCCTTAGATCTCTACAACTTGGAACTATCAAGACATTACTGCTTTATATTTCCAGTTTCCATAAAGAAACCCTCTGCTCTGAAAATTTGATTGTCTTACTATTCCCTCAAAGCTTCAATGTGGTTTATTAGAGTACTTCACAAATTCCTTCCTTTCTCACCCTATAAACCATCACATTGGAGTTTTATTCATTTTATGTAAACTCCCCAGTCATTTCTCTCCCTCACCTAAAAACTTCTGAGACCACATTGTCCTTAGACCAATATCCTTAAGATTGATTTTTAAGGTCCTTCAAAATGAACCCCAACACTTTTTCCCCAAACAAGCTATTCATATTAAACTTGAACAGCCCCTTGCTTCCTGACCATTCTTTTCCTGGCTCAATTTCTCTTCCTGCCCCTTCTCTGTTTACCTAAATCCCAGCAGTCTTTATGAAAACAGCTCATGTAAAATCTCCCCTCAAAGCTTTCTCTGTTGCTGCGTATTTTCCTTCACTGACCTCCAAGAATATGGAGGAGGCAGTATGATGTAGGAGAGGCAATAAGGCCTTCTAGAAATAGAATTTCATTTGGAGTCGCACAGACCTGGGCTTGCAATCCCAGTTTGGCATTTAGTATCGGTAAGTCCTTGGGAAAAATCACGTAACTCCTTGAGCTTCCTTTTCCTTATCTGTAAAATAGGAATATTAATTATAACCTTACACAGATTGTAGTGATTGAACGAGGCAATTTATATAAAACATCTGCTACATAATAGTCATTCAGTAAGTGGTAGCTACTATCATTATGAGTACTGCCTCTGTTGCTCAATTGGCATCTACCATATGCCACTTTGTGTTATTATTAAACTACTTTATGGGTTTATAGTTGTCTCCTATAAAAGTGGTTTTCATGGATGTGCTGAGTATTACACTTATTTTGAATGTCCCAGAGTGGTAAGCACAGTGATGGTATCTTGCCATTTGTTAAAAATCTAAGAAGCTCATCCCTTGAAAAATTCATTTCAATAGTATGCCTTGTTACTTTAAGTACATACTGTTAACTGTATGTTACCAATACTAATAAAGCGTTGCTAAGTAGAAATCCTTCTGGATTAGTTTGGCATGTTCTTTGAGAATCACTTTACAGTTCTATCCTGTTGCCTCGATGCCATTATTTGAAACTTAGGAAGAGACTAGGGCCATCTCCTTGGGTGATAATAGATTTTGGGTCTCCTCCCCCAACTGCACTGAAACAGAGTATTTCATAATTTATGTATATGATGAACACATTGGGTGGTTCGTTACCACTCTGAAAGATGAGCGTCTTTGACACAAGGTAAGGTGAGCAGCTTTGAGCCATGTTTTTTAGCTCTCTGAACCTCAAACTTATTTTTTGAATGCAAATTATCATCGTTCTACATAGAGCTTGTGAAAAAAAAGAAAAAAGAACAAACCTCTCAGCTCATTGTCTGGTATGCAGTAGTTACTTAAAAGCCATAACCATAAATAATTATTCTGTTTGTAATTATAAATAATATTTGTCAGATGAATAGCTATAGCTTATTTGAAGTGCAGGGTCTCAGGCTCTAGGACTTAACAACTGAATCCAAATCTACATTTTGACAAAGACGCCTAGATGATTGGAAGGCACCTTAAAGTTTGGGAAGCACTGGTCTAGATCATATTCTGAACAAGTAGGACTAGGAAGGGACCCAGGACAATGCATTTCTAACAAACTTCCAGATAGCACCTGTGCTGCTAACCTAACCCATAGTTAGCACTATGAATAGCCAGTGTGGATCCCTGGTCCCAAACTTGGCTGTACGTTGGAATCAACTTGGCAGGGGGTTTCAGAAAATATGGGTGACTGCCTTCCACTCTCAGATATTTCATTGGAATGGGCTGCAGCCTCAGCATCAGAACTTCTAAAATTAGCTTATTCTAATATGCGGAAAAGTTTGAGAACCACTGCTATGTATTAACTTGGGATTTTTTTTTCATACATAAATCAAAATTAGCGTTTCTATCAAGAGATTATTACGTAGATCATGATTCAAAAAAAAATCCAGCATTGAGATTTTACTAGAGCTATATTGACGGATAAAAAGGTAAACACACACATGTACACAAACACAGACATACAGATCCGTTTAAATCCTTTTAACTCCTGACTTGGTCTTGCGTAACAATAACAAAACAAAGTTGAAAGCCTGTGAAATACACAGTTCCAAGAGAGAGTTAAAGCAAAGACTGAAGCTGAAATCATTTGGAAAGAAGCTTCACTGAGCACTTGAAACATTAGGAAGTCTGCACACCTTGCTTCCGCATTGCCAGATTTGCACTTGTCAATACATCAGAATTAAGGTTGAGCCAGATAAACTGTTAGCAATGTCAAATGTGATTGTTGCAATATGTTCTAAATCATGGCTGCCAGGGGTGGATCTTGCTGACTTTTGCATCTTCCTCCCCAAATCTCAACAGAATGATAGATGGATGTGTTCCTTCCAAAGTATAAACAAGAAATATACTTAGAAACAAGTGATACTTGAGTGGGTGGGCTCGTGTGAAAATATTCCACCTGCTGGTAAGACTTGGGAAAAATCTCATTGGGAGTTCCCTCATTAAAAATGATTGTAGGATGTCATCAGGGTGGGAGTTTTTTCCAGTTTTAGGCAGAAGCAATATTTTTTCAATAAAAAAGTATTAAATGATACATCATTTCTCTAAAAATTTCAGTATTTGACCATACTCCAGATATGCCCTTAATGTGAAGGAAATCCCGAACCTAAAATCAGTTTCGTGGTTGTGTTCCTTCACACTAACTAAAAATACACCAGAAGGAAACTTTGAACATGCCTAGCTTTCACTTTGTAAAAACGATACTCTGTTCAGCAGGAGGAAAAAACAAAAACAAAAAAAAGACAAAATAAGTTGTAACCCCTTTGTTCAAAAACATTTTCGAATGGTTACTACGTGCTAGACGGTTTTAAAAGATCTTAAAATAATCCTCTCGTCGACAATTTAATCTTCAATTCCTTTGCGCAAAACAGTTTTGGTGGTGGAAAAAGATGACACGAGTAATGATGAATAGTTGGTGAGAACTAACATGTGGTGGGTGGTTTGCTTGGCCCTTTATGTATAACCTTGTCTCCTCGTGTTCATAGCAACCCAGTGTGGGTAGAACTGGTATTACCCGAGTGTCAGGATGTGGCAACTGAGACCCAACATGTTACGTGACTAAAGAAACAGTAAGCAGTGTGACCGGCATTTGAAGTCTGGATATCTGAATCCAAACCCCACTTCTTAGTCATGATGGAGGAAGCAAGTGTACCTGAAATGTGCGGGATGTGTTGTGTGAATTGAAGAACTCCTCATCGAAGGCACACTATGCCTATTGTAGGAGAAAAGTGATTATTTTCTTCAGTGTTTTCATTTATTTTGTTTTGAAAGAGAGAGAGTGGGGGACGGGCAGAGGAAGAAGGAGAGAGAAGCTCGGAAGCAGGAAGCACACTCCAACTCTGGCTCTATCTCATCAACTGTGGGGTCATGACCTGAGCAAAAATCAAGAGTCAGGCACTTAAACAGCTGAGCCCCCCAGGTGCCCCGAGGAAAGTGATTCTTGTTCCCATGAAGAATCATCTCTGCTCAGTCCAGGAAGCTTCCATGGACAAAAGAACTCCATCATATCAGTGCCCTGCAGCCAAAGCTCATCCTGAACACCCTGGGAGTTGAGGAGTCTTATTTATTACTCATTGCAACAAGGGAGGTCATATGCCACGGGGACTAGGAAATATCTCAGTAAGACAGTGCTAAAAAGAACTTTGCACGAGATTTGGACTTTGGTTGGGAGATTTTTTTTTTTAAAGTTTAAGGAAGCAAGAATTTACTCTGAGTAGGATGTTTTTAGGAAGGGGAGACAATCCCTTGATCTGGTAACTCAATTGCATTTTTGCCGGAAGCAACCTAGAGCTAGGATAAAGCTGTAGTCAGTACAGAAGCATCTGTCACTCACACAGGCTGGGAGGGGGAGGTTTGGCATTTAGTGGGTTGCACTTGACCTTGTCTTGTCTCTGCTTATGCAAGGTTATGAAGTGACCCTGTTTTGTCTCACTTTATCTTGGTGTCACAGTGGCTTTGTCTGGTGTTGGTGTTTTGTAAGATTGTTTATGTCCAGAACAGTAAAGGCCTTGTGGTGTTCAACAGACCAGCTTCTAAAAACACTGAGGCCCAGCTGTGTCAGAGCAGTTCCTAGATGTCAGGGCTAGTTTTGCTGTTACTGTTTTTAATAGTCTATTGAGAACAATAAGACTCCCAGTCCTGGTGTCTGGAATTTTCGGGGAAGAGAGCTGAAATGGAACACATCATGTGTCTAATTGTGTGCCTGAGGGTGAATGTAAAAGCATCAGAGGGCCTGTGTGTGTTTGTGCGCGCGCGTGTGTGTGTAACACACTTGTGTGTATAACTAACACGGAGAATGAGGGAGAGCCAGATAGATATACTGATAGGTAGAGAGAGAGAGAGAGAGAGAGAGAGAGAGAGAGAGAGATGATAGATAGATAATGTTAAGCTCCAAAGATGGGGACAAAGGACCTATTATTTCAAGAAAGATTGAGAGTTCTGAGTTACAGTGGCTCAGGAATGCTTCTTAGGTCAAATGGACAAGACGAAACCTTAAAGTAGGAAGGAATTTGGGGAAAAATAATAACAGATTTACCACTTGAATTCTTTTTTCATGTGTTTGATTCTTCAAACAGCACTGCCTCCATCCTCACAGCAAGGGACTGATTTATTCCTTTCTCTCACCAACCATTCATCAAGAAGTCAACAAGTTCTGTAGAATCGACCTCCCTTATAACTCTTAAGGATTTAATTACAAAACAATTCAAACACGCAAAAATGCACAGGAATAGTGTGACCAACAGACATGTCTCTTTTTTTCCAGTCCCCCATGTAAATATCTTAACCTTCAGGACATGAAGGTGTCTACTGTTTTTCCCCCTTTTAAAAAAAGTGTTCTTCCCCCAGAAACTATTTATGAAAGTAGAACATGCAAATTAAGAATCAAGCAGTACAAAAAAAAAAAAAAAAAAAAAGAAGAAGAAAAAGGAGAGAAAAGAATCAATCAGTACTATAAAGCTTCCACCAGTTTCTCTTTGCCTTCCCGACTTCACTTTGTTCCTGAATACCTTGGTCCTCAGAGTCAGTTACTATCTATCTATCTATCTATCTATCTATCTATATTGATATATATTGGTTTGACCTCTTCCATATTTCTAAGTAATCTGATACTATTAACAATTGTTGATTTGTGCTGTTGAGCATCAGACCTTTATTTCATAGTGTGAGAAATGAGGATTTAGCCCTTAGCTCTAGCTGAGTCCTCTCCATACACCCTTCTTGTCCTGCCATTAGCACAATACAATTGTAATCCACTTTTGGTTAAACACATATTACTTGTTACATTATATGACTACATAGGTATTATTCACTAGTAGGGTACAATGACTACCTTTTCCTTTCTGGTACCACTTTTTATATTGGAGTTAATGATCGCCTTTATAAACAAATGTGCTTAATTTTCAATATAAAATCATTTTCCCCAAACTCTACATAAGCGGAAAATTCTTTGGAGTACCTTCTTCCGCAGAATGAGCTAATATCTATGCAGTTTTTTTTCCTCTGAAACAGTCCTCCTCCCCGGGCCCTCCACCCTCCCCTCCCACTCTAGCCTAAACTAGAATGTTGTGTTCTAAACTGTGTATCTAGCCTCTTGAGACTTTTTTTTTTCACTCATTTTGTGGTCGATCTGATGTTTCCTGGATGAAATGGTCTGTTTTGTCTTTCTTGGTTTACTCCGTCATTTTGGAGAGGTAAAACTTTACGTGGTTTCCTCAGAATGATACACGAGAGGGAATCTGGAGGCCTTGCATTTCTGAAAATGTGTTCTTGAAATCTCATCTCCTGGCCTGCTCCTTTTATACATGTATAGCTTACTTTTATTTATTTTATTATATTTTAATGAGATTTCATGAGGGTACAAAGATTAATTCATATGTGACATTGGCAATGTACTTTTGGAAATCTTTAAAATTTTCTTCTAAATTGTCAGATTTGGGGCACCTGGGTGGCTCAGTCGGTTAAGCATCAAATTTTGGCTCAGGTTGTGATCTCACAGTTTGTAGATTTGGTCCCCATGTCAGGATCTGTGCTGACAGCTCAGAGCCTGGAGCCTACTTTGGATTCTGTGTCTCCCTCTCTCTCTGCCCCTTCCCTGCTTGCTCTCTGTCTCTCTCTCAGAAATAAACATTAAAAAAAATTAAAACAAATACATAAATTGTCAGCTTTTACATAATTATAGAGCCACATGTGCACCATTCTTATAGGAGATGTTAATTATATCCTATGTAACAGGATACATTTTCAGTCAGTAGGAAGAGTGCTCTAGCCACTACCAATAAAATTAAAGTGATCACAGTACATACAATTTCACTACTAGTAAACTGAATTTTTCCACCTTCTAAGATTTTCTAATAATGGTAGTAAATGCCTCAAATCCTTTGTGGAATATGTAGTAGGGTATATAGAAATGAATGAATAAATGAACAATAAATGAATGCCTGATGTTTATCAACATAGTAGAGCAACGACAACAAAAAATTCCCATCAAATACAGTGTGGTCTTTAGACAGCTGTTTGAGCAATGAAATGTTTTGACTTTAAGGGCTTTGTGGAGGCTGCATCACCAGAATGTCAGGTTAGCTTTGAAAGCTGACCGGTGTAAATGATCCACTGATGTTTTTCACATTGAATACAATGGAATTATCATACGATTATTTACAAGTGTGCGGTGAGGCTTCTGATGTCTGGGCGCTGCCGCGTTTTGACGGTAATGTGCAGGAAAGGGAGGAACAGCATGAAAAACCCCCATCCCCTCAGTAAACATCCATCTTGCTGTAATCTGCTGCAGTACCTCTGGACTTCTCCAGTATTGATGGCCCTCTTTATACAAGGGAATTCTGAAAGCTGTCTCATTAATGCACTGAATAGATAGTGGTGTTTAGCCAATGCCTTTTCCAGGTCTCCCTCACCAAAGTGGAAAGATCCATCATGGAAGTCCATTTCCCTCCTCAACATTTCTCACTGCAGAATGTTTCTCCTGGAAGCCAAAGCTCCCCTTCCACGTCTCTTTACCATTGCTCTTTCCCTCTGTCACAGAGGAGGTGTGCCTTCCTCCCCCCCACCCCATCTCTCTCTCTGAATTAACACCCTCTGGCCTGTGTGTGTGATGTGTCTGACGATCATTGATGCCTTGCTAGGCGTCGGCTCACGGGGTGAGCAATGTACAGCATGAGCTTTCCTGACAGATTAGAAGGTGCTTTGTGACCAGGGGGAAATCAAATCAAGTGCTTGTCATAGGGAATTCCAAGCTAGGTGGGAAGGCAGACGGGCATGGGAGAAAAAGAAGAGCTGGGAGAAGGACAAAATTCAGTCTGATAAATGAAATGCAAACACCTGAAAGGCAGCATCAGTTGATGGAAACAGTAGAAACACTGCTCCAAGCTCCTAAAGGATCTTCTCTGCTTCGTGGCAAACCGATTTTCAAGAGCGCTGAGCAAATTTAAAAGATACAAAATAGGAAAATGTTGACTGTGAGATCACCAATCAAAGGAAGTTGATGTATCCATTTAAATGTTGGCTGTAGGGCGCCTGGGTGGCTCAGTCGGTTAAGCGTCTGACTTGGGCTCAGGTCATGATCTCACGGTTTGTGAGTTGGGGCCCTGCGTGGGGCTCTGTGCTGACAGCTTGGAGCCTGGAGCCTGCTTCGGATTCTGTGTCTCCCTCTCTCTCTGCCCCTCCTCTGCTCATGCTCTGTCTCAAAAATAAATAAAACATTAAAAAAAAATAAAATGTTGGCTGTGAAAACATTGTGATAGTATGAAAAATGCTTATTAGCACATGATGAGCAGGAGAAGGATGCAAAAGTTAAAAAGCAGAATGATTACAGCTGGGTCAGACTTGTGCCTAGAGGAAAGGATGAATATCTGCCAGTATGTTAAATCTCTAGGCACCTGGGTGGCTCAGTCGGTTAAGAGTCTGACTTTGGCTCAGGTCATGACCTTGCAGTTCTTGGGTTCGAACCCTGCGTTGGGCTCTGTGCTGAAGGCTCAGATCCTGGAGCCTGCTTCTGATTCTGTGTCTCCCTCTCTCTCTGCCCCTCCCCCACTTGTGTTCTGTCTCTCTCCCCAAAATAAATAAACATTAAAATAAATAAATAATCTAGTGCAGCTAAGTGGTAGAACTTCATATATATTTCCTCTTTATGATTTTCCATATTTTCCACATTTTAAAAATTATTTTTTTAAGAGATAGAGCACGTATGAGTGGGAGAGAGGGGCATAGGGAGAGAGAGAGATTCTTAAGCTGGCTCAGTGGGAAGCCTGACATGGGGCTCGATCCCTTGGCTCTGGGATCATGACCTGAGCTGAAATCAAGAGTCAGACGCTCAACCAACTAAGCTACCCAGGCGCTCCTAAATTTTCTTTAAAATACAAGCTACCTCCCAAAACAAAACAAAGCAAAACCCCCAAAACCAAAAACCATGTTTACTTTTCAGGAGGAAGAAGTCTATGGGGCACTGACAGTGCAGAGCCTCTTTGGGATTCTCTCTTTCTCTCTCTCTCTGCCCCTCCCGTGCCCTCTCTAAAAATAAATAAACTTAAAAGAAGAAGAAGAAGAAGAAGAATGAGGAGGCGGAGGAGGAGGAGGGAGGAGCAGGAGGAGAAAGTGTAAGCAAGCTTCAGGCCCTGGAGGAAAATATTCGAACAGAAGCAAGAGGGAATACAATGGGGTGTATTGGCTCCAGGCCTTCGGTGTAAAGGAAATGGAACCAGAGAAAAAGCTAAGATTAAAGAGAAAGACAAAGACATGGTAGGAGTTTGTAGGAAAAAAGTCAGAAAAGCTAATGGAGGAAGACACACTTTGTAACAACATTTTAAAAGTTGAGGAGAAAAAACCTCTTTAAATGTCATGAATATATAGTCATTTTAAAAGATCATTTTCCCTTAATTATTGCTTGTTTTTTAAAAGGTCATAAGTGTTCCAGAAACATGGAAGATCCATGAAACATAGTAAGAAGGGTCTAGGAACCAATTTGGACTAGGAAAGTGCATGGATAATATATCTGTTTCTTAAGTAAGAATTAATTAAACTATGATACATGAACCTGTTAGTAGTATGCACCCATAAAAATGATGAATATGAAAATTATAGAAGCATGAAAAATGCCTACAAAAGATGTAAATATAAAAATGCCACACAACTTTATGTAAACACTGATTACAACGATGTGAAATTTTATGTGTGTATAGAGAGATGTAAATAGTTATGCTAAGGGGGATGATTCCTTATAAATATTTTTTTGTGCAACTGTTAAATATTTAACACGGTTTTAGTTTGTATGAAAGATTACTGATCTAGGCAAGATGCATGCAAACACCGTGGCTTAAATTAATTGCAAACTAGACCAGCAAGGAATCCAAAGATAGCATTCTGGGGTGTTTGGGATACATTTGAAGGCTGGGGTAGGGAGCAGATGCCTCGGATGCGAGCGTTTAGCAAACAGCAGATAGATTTGCTTGGTTGGAAGGGATGGGGAAAGGGAAGAGGATTTGCATAAAGCAAGCAGCTTCGAAACTCTGGGCTATGTCTACACACCTGACATATATCATGAGGTTGAATTCATTGGCCGTAACTAGCTTCTGCATGCCTGTGTCACATATTTCTGAAGGTTCTTCCCGTGCTTCTGGGTGCTGTCCTCACAACTTGAGAAACATTCACTGAAGACGTCAGGGCATTCCCAGAGCCCTTAGAATGGAAATCAAGCTTCGTAACACCAGCCTGAAGTCCCCACATCATGTGGTCCCATTGACCTTTCTGACTCATGTGATGCCCTTTCATTCCCACCCCGCCCTGCTCCCCCTGGTTCATGCTTATTCAAGGTTTCCCCTGTTTCAGGTCCTGGCTGTTTCTTTTGCACAAAGTTTTATTTCACCTGGTTCTTCGTGGTTAGCCCTTTATCCCTCAGTCCTCTGTTCAAGTGTGCTTCACCCTCTGTTCAGGTGATATCTTGTCTGATATCAAGGTTTTGCCATTACCTTCTCTAAACTGTGCCTTCAGCCATATCTATCCATCCCGATGTGATGTCCCCAGGGCACCACTTTGCTTACTCCCTTTACAGACTTAGAAACAGTACTCATTTATGTGCTTGTTCATTTATTTATTTAAATTTAGCCTCTAGTTCATGAGACTAAATTCTCTTAGGGTAGGGATGTTATTTTATCTGCAGTTCCTAGCATCATCTTTAGCATATACTATGTGTTCAATAAATGTTTTAGACTTACTGATTTCCCGACTAACTGATAAAGCAAGTGAATAAAACATTCTTTCCCTTCTCTTCCATCTCATCAACAGTTTGTTAGAGATTCTTATGCTGAGTAGCTCAGTTGGTTAAGCGTCCGACTCTTGGTATCGTCTCAGGCCGTGACCTCAATGTTCATGGGTTCGAGCCCTGAATCGGGCTCTGCACTGACTATGTGGAGCCTGCTTGGGATTCTCTCTCTCTCCCTCTTTCTCTGCCCTTTCCCCACTTGAGCTTGCTTTCTCTCTCTCTCTCTCTCTTACTCTCTCAAAATAAATAAATAAGCTTAAAAAAAAAGGACTATTATGCTTGGAGATACCACAAGCTTTCTGAAACCATAGAAATTATACCTCTTTTATTTATAAGTTATTTCACCTTGCTTTGGATAGCCGAAGGCCAGTTTAAGATGGGATGACAAGTCTGGGTCACACAGGTTGTGTTCAAAGCCTGTGCTAGCTGTATGATTTTGAGTTAGTTGCTAAAACATCATCTGGGCTTATTCACCAGAACATAATGGTTAACAGTAAATATAAGACATCATAATAAATTCTATTATTATATTATCACTATTATTTTTGGTATTACAGCTTTTATTTTAAAATGATTTCAGGTAATGGTTGACATAATTAGTTTATGTGGGGTTACTTTTATTCATATAACTACTTGGTGTGGATTACAGTCAAATTTTATTATAACAACAGTTATCAAATCCACTATAAAAGTATCTAATTTTGGGGTGCCTGAGTGGCTCAGTCAGTTAAGTGTCTGATTCTTGATTTTGGCTCAGGACATTATCTCCCTCTAGTGAGATCGATTCCTGCATCAGCTCCGAGCTTGGCATAGAGCCTGCTTAGGATTCTCCCTTCCTCCCTCTGCCTTTCTCCCCTACTCATGCTCTCTCTTTCTCTAAAACAAACACATCAAGGAAACTATCTAACTACTTAGGAGGGTTTCATCATGTGAATACCCAGAGAGCCTCTTAATAAATTTTCCCAGTGACAATATTGTAGAACGGTAGAAAATGGGAAACACGGAAAAATAAGTCCAGACAACCCAATCTGGAATCAACTTGAGTGCATGTCAGTAAACAAGAAATCCCACAAACTTTGTGATAGCACAATATCAGATTTAACTGGCATGTAGGTCCTAACTGCTGCCTAGCCCATTCCCAAACAAGAAATGTCAAATACTCTCTTATTTTGGAGTGGAGGAGGGGGAACATGGAGGTGGGACTGAGGCCTGATCATTTCAGTTACTCTTGCAAGAACGCAATACCACATTTTATTTGAATTTTTGGGATACCATTTATTAATGTATGGCAGAATGTTACTGTATTGATAAGAATGAATCACCTTTGCCTCACCTGAAGGTATGTCACAGGTGAAGCAAAAACCAAGGTCCTACCTTAAACCCATGGCCTTCTAAGAGAACCATGGAAAGCACTGGTGAGTCCCACTTCTGGTATAGATGTTTGTGGCTCTTTAGTGTTATCTTCTTAAGAAGTGCTAACTTTTATAGCTTTGAGATAGGCATTTAAAAGTGATTGCAACTGGTTTCTCTGAAGGCAGTGTGGCAGCCAGGACAGGCTGGATTATGCTGTGGTAACAAACAATCCCCAAACCATAGCGGTTCTACATAGAAGGTTTATTTCCCAGCCACATGACACGTCCACAGAGGGTCAGCCAGGCACTCTACTACAGTGTTGTCACTGTCATCACATTGAAGTGCAGGCTGGCAGGGAGCTGTCATGAAAGAGAGAAAAGAGACAATGTGGTGAATTTTGCGCCGGCTGTTACCTTTCTCCGTGTCAGTTTCCTTATGTTTCATTGGTTAAGGTAAGAAGTGACACAGTCATGTCTGACTTCAGGGTGGCAGGCAAGTAAAATCTTCCTGCAGGATGAGGAACTAGGTAATGGTGAAGAGGAATATGGTCAACCAGGTAATTAAGTGGAAGTTTACATTCCTGACTTCTGAGCTTGACTTGTGAAACTACAAACGTACACACACACACACACATTCAAACACATGCATACATACACACATACATACCTACACTGTGTGTGCCTTCATGTGTGTGTATGTTTATTTGTGTATGAATCCAGGTCTGGAAATAAGTCACTCACATTCCCATGGCCCAGAGGACCGTTTTGGTGCTGTGTATTTTCTTCTCTTTGTATATCTATTTTTAAATTTTCTACAACGAAACTTTATTGTTTTCAACAACAACAAAACATTATTTTGCTGTTGTTTTAAAACAGCTGGTTAAATATTTGCACTCTAAGTCTGATCTTTAGTTCCATTATCCTGGCAACTGAAAACAGATGGGCCATGTGGTGGTCGTGGGGCCTACGACTACCCAGGTGCATTAAATCAGCTCCTCACGTGGTCAGCCATCTTTGAAATGAAGGCCTTTCCCCACACAGGGCAATCAGTACTTCTATGAGCTTGGTTTGACCAGATCTCTTAACACAGTTTAAGCAAGTGCTCTGGGGGACCGCCACTAATGTTTGGTCGGGTTTCAGTGCTCTTGTAACACACCAGAGCAACCAAACAAGTGTAACGAGGAGGAGTAAATAGGACAACGCCAAAGTGCTCTCTGGAGAAAGATGCTCACGTAAATGGAGAGTTACTCACTCTTACTGCGATCTTGAGATTGCAGTCTCAAGGTCCTTCCTGAACCGTAAGTGGAATGAATTTTAGAAATGCAGTTCGCGTTAGCTACCTTTCACTTAGCTATCGATGACAAACTGGGCTCTTGACAAATTTTCTCCTGTGTGATGCACTGGATGCTAATTGGCTGGGTGAAAGCTCTCTGGTAAAGAAAGTATGTTTATGAGTGAAACTCAATCCTGGCTCATTTTCATAATGATACTTTATGACAATGCAGCTGGAGAGAAAAGGTCTGTGGCAGTTAGATGTTTAGGAAATGCTAGAGATGCAATATGTTTCTCTCTTGCCACCTTATATTTGTATAGCCTAGGCACGGTATAACAATAAAAACAGGAATTAAAGCTGATGAGAAACAACATGAGGTAAAATGAGGCAAAGGGAAAATAAGATTAGAAATGTCATATGGTGCCAATATAATTTTGGTCCACCACGCATGTACCTTGAAGTTCTATACATCTGCTATGTCACACTTGGCACTGAAGATATTTAGGCACCGATGGGAAAAGGGAAACACACCCATTTCATAACAGATTGTGAACAAAATATTTACCAAAAAAAAAAAAAAAAAGCAAGTGTTGAGGAGTCAAATATTTCTGGTAGAGAAAAATACAAAGAACAGGATA
This sequence comes from Herpailurus yagouaroundi, assembly GCF_014898765.1. Lineage (NCBI taxonomy): Eukaryota > Metazoa > Chordata > Mammalia > Carnivora > Felidae > Herpailurus > Herpailurus yagouaroundi. The sequence continues at coordinate 43,997,092 of NW_024412404.1, forward strand.
CTAATCCTCATGGGTTTTCTTAGACACTGCATTCAGATGGACGTTACAAGCGTGAGCTGAGGGACCGAGGTGCTTGGGTTTGAATCCCAGCTCTAAAATTTACCCTCTGCGTCATCTTGGGCAAGACTGCTTGAGATCCTTCCGGCTCTTTTCCTTATCACTAATTGGGCACAGCAGTGCTCACCACATAGGATCATTCTGAGGATTATCTTAGGTAGTCTATGAAAGAATTCAGCATTCTGCTTGTTCATAACAATAGCTCAAATTTAGTGACTTTCGATCTTTGATGTAAGAAAAAAATAGTCACAGTAATTTCCCCATTAGTCAAAATAACGTTTTGAAATGTATAGATAGATAGTGATAGAAAACATCAAGAAGGATTTCAGTTTCCTACCTGCAATTCTACAGATGAGTGGGAGGTTGGAGCATGCAACAAGGACTAGAGAAGGTTTTGTGTGTAAATGGGAAGTCCATTTGGGCATAGTGCACAAAACATTTCCCTTGTGTATGTCACACTGGATTTTGCACAGAATAGGTTTGGAAAATTACAGTTTAATAAATGGAAGGCTTTTTCTTGACTTCATGAGTTATCAGAGCTCTTTGTGCCCTGTTGTGTATTCTGAATTTCCGGAGAGGGCAATAATATGCAGCATTTGCCAAACTTGGTTGACCAAAGGATTCTTTCTTCATTGGACAGGACATCTTGTAGAATTTATGTCCCAAAAGACACACTTAGGAAATGCTGATTGAGGGAGGTGACAGAATCACACTTCCTCCAGACAACTGGTCATAAATATTGTTGCTATCAACTGAGTTTTTGAGTTTTAATTTAGAGTTTGAGCACATCTGTGGTCTGACTTGAGTGAATCGTGTTATTTCTCAGCCTAGTTGGAAGAGGGGATAGACTTTCTCCTGTAAATATTGAAGGGACTGAGGAAGACATTCATTGACTCATTTATATCATGGTAAACCAACAAACTGGTTTTGGTTATATATGTAAGTCACTATTTTTTCTCCTGAGTGTTTGTTCTGTGGGATTTGGGTGGAGTCTTAAACAACTTCCAGGTACCATTCCTGCTCCATAACACTGATGTTCATCAGTACAAGTTGATACATCAGTACATTCATATCCATGTTAATTGTACAAAGTCCAAAATTCTAAAGTATACAAAGAAAAAATTCATTTTCATCAAGCCTGTAATTTCTCTGCGGATTTCTTTGACTGACTGTACAAATAAGTAGGTTTAAAAAACAGGATCGGGGCACTGGGGTAACTCAGTCAGTTAAGTGTCTGACTTCGGCTCAGGTCATGATCTCAGTTTGTGAGTTTGAGCCCCACGTCGAGCTCTATGCTGACAGCTCAGAGCCTGGTACGTGCTTCGGATTCTGTGTCTCCCTCTCTCTCTGCCCCTCCCCTGCTTGCTGGTGTGCCCTCTCTCTCTCAAAAATAAATAAACATTAAATTTTTTTTTAAAAAACAGGACTATATATATATATATATATATATATATATATATATATATATATATTCATTCCTGGCTTCTGTATCTTAAAAAAAAATTTCTTTGTCTCTTCTCTGTTTGGATCATAGACACAAAGAGGACCACTGTAACTACAAAATGTGATATATAAAGAGAAATTTGCAGAGAGATAAGAAATTTATAGAATTCTGGGTTGAGGATTTGGGGGATCTTATAGGAAATGGGGAGCACTATGGTTCCTATACTGGCAAAATCATGAGACAGCAGAATTTTAGGCCAGTTCTGGCAGTGAGAGGCACAATGTACATTTGTTACAAGGCAAGTTCATCTTTTTATGCTTGGAGGGTCATGATTTAAAATAAATAAACATAGGGGTGCCTGGGTGGATTAGTCAGGCGACTTCAGTTCAGATCATGATCTCACAGTTGGTGGGTTCCGGCCCTGTGTTGGGATCTGTGCTGACAGCTCAGAGCCTGGAGCCTGCTTCGGATTCTGTCGCCCTCTCTCTGCTCTTCTCCTGCTCATGCTTTGTCTTTTTTTTTCTGTCTCTCAAAAATAAATAAACATGAAATAAGTAAACATAGGTTTGAATTATTAAATGATGCCCATCAAAGCCACGCTTAAGTTTTTGTTTGTTTCTTGTTTGTGAGAATGCTCACAATTTTGTAAAACATTGGAATGTTACAAACTTCCATGTTCTCTGGAAGTTAGTTAACATGTCAGACTTACACGAGAGAGTTGAGGCCAGGAGTCTTCTGGGAAGCATCTTATTTCCTCCTGGTCCAAGTCCCCTGAGATGCACAGGATGTTTATAGAAACCTTCTGAGTTTATGCTTTAGGGTAGTAATAAACTTAAATTTTGCCTGGTTATTTCTCCTGATCAAAACATCAGGAGGTTTGTCCTCCCTGATGCTGTGTGTGGCCAATCACATTTTCTGCCTCTCCAGAATCTCTCTGTAACTCACTGCCTGTCAGCTCTGATGAGCATTAACGAAGGCAATGACTTGTGTGCCGCTTGTCATGTTTGAAGAGGTGCATGATAGTCCACGGTTACCACTAACTGGGGAAACGGATGACTTCTGTGCATGGCAGCTAATTGGTGTCGAATCACATCACCTGCATTGCAGAGACAGGCACAAATCAGACAGGCAAAGGGTTGTCCCAGTATCTGCCCCACCAGGGCCCAGCTGGCATTTCAAAACTGCCACAATTTAGCATTTAGGACCCTTGCACCCCCACCCCCACCACCTGTCCCATTCTAGAACCAAAACAAATTTTTCTTTAAGTTGCCTTAATTTTCAGGTCAAACAAATTTCAGGACTCACATAACTGAACCTATATAATTACTGCAGATGATGAGATACCTTCCTCTCTCCCGCAGTCAGCTCTAGGAGGATCTTGTGCTGAATGTTGAGCTTGTGATGAAGGTTATTTATGACAAGAGAACAGCTTTGCTCACACTGATTCCTTTTCCAGTGACAATTTTTTTGTTGAGTACCTTGATCCTCAGGCACTCAAGCTACTCATGTCTGAAACTTACAAGGAAAGAGGGTAAACAATTTGCTTTGAAAGCAACCTCTCCCTTACAGAGCCCTGTGAAATTTCCACTTAGAACTCTTAGAAAAATGTGATTTCTCATTGAAAAGAAATGGAAAGAAAGAGAGACAGAGACAGAGACAGTGGCCTCCAAGAAACAAACAAGTTCCACTCAAATCTTCAGAGCATCATCCCTCGATCCTTCACTACTGCCTCTTCCTGCCAGGAACACCTCCTCCCACTTTCTGGGCTCCTTCCCATACTGCATGTCAACATTCAAAAATACTTATCACCAACTCCACCATATTGAATGTCGCCTCTGCTATCCTCTCCCATAGCATTTTGTTGTTACTTTCTAGAGGTGTCCTGATCTTTAATTATCTGTATTCATTAATTTTCTAATTGAATCTGATATGTTTTCTCCACTAGAATGCAAGATCCCTAAGGGGGCAGGGACTTGGCCTCTATTGTCACCACTGATTTATCATGCCACCTGCATGGTAGGTGCTTGATTAATTTAAGTAAAGAGGAAGAAAGGAGAAAAAGAAGGCAGGACAAGAGTGAGTAAAGGAGGGAGAGAAAAGAAAGATGAAAGACAATGAGAAGGGAGGAAGTATAAAGAGAAATTAACTTGAAAACCAATAGGACATATATATAGAATATTGTGTGTGTATGTGTGTGTGTGTGTGTGTGTGTGTATAGACACATCTTTCCCATTCAGTCAGTGGACATTTAGACTGTTTCTACAATTTGGCTATTATAGATAATGGTGCTGTAAACATCAGGGTGCAGGTATCCCTTTGAATTAATATTTTTGTATTCTTTGGGTAAATACCTAGCAGTGCGATTGCTGGATCATAGGGAAGTCTTATTTTTAACTTTGTGAGAAGCCTCCATACTGTTTTCCAGAGTGGTTGTACCAGTTAGCATTCCCACAAACAGTGCAAGAGGGTTCCCTTTTCCCTGCATCCTCACCAACACTTGTTGTTTCTTGTGTTGTTGATTTTAGTCATTCTGACAGGTGTGAGGTGATAGCTAATTGTAATTTTGATTTGTATTTCCCTGATGATGAGTAATGTTGAACCTTGTTTCACGTGTTTGTTGGGCATCTGTAGGTCTTCTTTGGAAAAATATCTACTCATGTCTTCTGCCCATTTTTAATTGGATTATTTATTTTTGGAAAATTGAGTTTATATGTGCTTCATATATTTTGGATACTAACCATTTATCAGATATGTTATTTACTCAGCCATGAAAAGAATGGCAAGAAATCTTGCCATTTGCAATGAAGTGGGTGGAACAAGAGAGTATTATGCTAAGTAAAATAAGTCAGAGAAAGACAAATTCCATATAATTTCACTCATGTGGAATTTAAGAAAGACAACAAACCAGCACAGGGAAAAAGAGAGGCAAACCAAGAAACAGACTGTTAACTATGGAGAACAAACTGACGGTTACCAGAGGGGAGGTGGAGGGATGGGTTAAATGATTGATGGGGATTAAGGAGGGCACTGGTTATGATGAGCACCGCCTGCTGTATAGAAGTGTTGAATCACTAAATTGGACACCTGAAACTAACATTACACTGTACATAATTGAAATTTAAATAAAAACGTAAAGGTTATGGGGCTCCTGGGTGGCTCAGTCAGTTAAGCGTCCAACTTCAGCTCAGGTCATGACCTCACAGTTCATGAGTTCATGCCCCGCGTTGGGCTCTGTGCTGACAGTTCAGAGCCTGGAGCCTGCTTCAGATTCTGTGTCTCTCCCTCCTTCACTACCCCTCCCCCACTCTCTCTCTTTCAAAAACAAATAAACATTAAAAAATTAAAAAACTTAAAGGTTATATATAGAAATCTACAAGAGGAGATTTCTTATAAGAATTGGCTTGCACGATCATGTGTAACAGGGACTCAGAAGTTCCACAATTTTTCTTGCATGAGCTGGAGAACCAGAAAAGCCAGTGGTGTAATTCAGTCCAAGTCCAAAGGCCTGAGAACCAGGGGAGTGGAGAGTGTAGTCCCAGGTCCAGTCTGAAGATCCTAGAACCAGGAGTGCGGAGGCCCATGGGTAGGAGAAGATAGAGGTCCCATCTCAATCAAAAAGAGCAAATTTGCCATTTTCTACCTTTTTATTCTATTCAAACCTTCAACAGATTAGATGATGCCCACCCCACATTGCTGAGGGCAATCTTCTTTACACAGTCTACTGATCCAAATGTTAATCTCTTCCTGGAACACCCCCCCATACACACTCAGAAATAATGTTTACCATCTCTCTGGGCAGTCCCTGTCCCAGTCAGGCTGACACATCAAATTAACCATCATACCTGGTGTGAAAAATAATCTCAGGACCACCTCTGCTTCCACTACTGGTGGGTTTCTCTGTTTTCATTGGCCTGAATGCTCTGACTTAATCCAGTTTGGGATTATGGGATTAGCAGCAACTGTTCATGCTGTTAAGTTTGTGAGTGGAAAATTTGAGTTTTCTTTTTATTGTTCATGCATTTGTCATCCCTTCTGTATAATAGGCAAGAAAGTCAACTGTGGGACTCAGGGTTGAAGCATTCAGCATGGGAGATCATGGCAGTCAGTCATGTGTGTCATGGGTTGTCATGGGTGGGTGGAGAGGGTCAGGGCAAAAGCAGGCACCTCTTCCCAAGGAGCTGATTCTAACATTTGTTCTAATTTCACTGTCGGCACCCAGCTTGCTACACGGCCCCCTGTGTCAGGTTGGCTGCCAGTTTTAAACACCAGATTAATTAATTTAGTCAGAGATTTGCAAGAAGAAAAATGAAAGAGAACTAAGCCAAGTGCTTAACTTTAATTCAAAATGAATTACCTGATTTCTTTTAAGGAAAAGCTCCTTAAGCTTCACAGAAGCATTGGCAGCTCTTTTCAAAGATACGTCTTAATATGTGGTTATTTCCATGTGACTTTCAGAAGCTGCCGTTCCTCCAGTATGAGCCTGAAAAGTTTACAGGACTTTGTGTCTTGTTTTGAATTAAACAGACTAAACCCCTGCTCTGACAAAATATTAGTTTAAGAATGATGCAGTCTATTATTATTATTTCTGTGTTTGAGATGCTAGAAAGCATTCAGATTAGACACAGCCAACCATGGTCACCTAAAGGGTTGGTCTGAAAGGTACTGACAAGTTTAGTCTAAGATGCTCTAGGGATGCTATGTGTGGCACATAGGACTTGCTTGAGGAACTTATTAAAATGGGACCACTGGTCCCAACCCAGGGATTTAATCTAGTATGTAAGGAATAAAGCCCAGGAGTTTTGTTTTTGTTTTTGTTTTTCAATATAACAGGCCACCATGACTTGATGTAGTTTAGACACACTGCTTTGGAGTATTGGAAAAACACAAAACAAAACAATATGACATATATCTCCATTATGTATAAATCTAATAAGTGAATCACTGCAATGGTCTTTCAAATGGTCCTCAATTAATCAACTGCTAAATCAGTTGGATCTGTCCTCCTATTTAAGACCCTACAGGGCTCCCTGAATCTTTTAAGCTCCCCTTCAAATGTCTTTGTTCAACATTCAAGACTCTTCATGATCCAAAATAACACCATGGGAAAAGAGATGGTTAAAATGTAGATTACTTGGCCCACTGAATCAGATTTCCTGGATCCTGTCAAGAATTGATCCCTTAGTTAGTTCCCAGGGTGATTTGATGTGTATCAACATTTGAGACTTCGTACTTGAGACTTTCTCCATCCTGTTTCCCACCACTGATGGCATTCTCTGCGGCAACCACACGAACCTGCTTAAAATTCCCTCAGTATCTGAGGTGTTTCCAACTCTTCTGGAATGTCCCACCATATCCCCCAACCAGGTAATACTTCCTGTCTCTGTCAAACTCAGCTGAGGCCCCTTATCTTCCAGCAAGCCTCTTGTCCCCGCCCCGCCAAGCCTGAAAGCCCTGCATCTCTTCTGTGTTCCCATAACATTCTCTTCATGTCTCCAGCTAGAACTTAACTTACTGAATAGACATTGTCAATTTACTTAAAATTCCGTGAAGCCTGGGAGCATATCTCTTTTAATATATTCTATGTCACCAGTGGTACACCCAGGGCTTGTATGTTTATACAAATACTTGATCTAATGGCTGGTGGATGAATGAGCTAGAATAAGAATGCGGAACAATTAACAAATAGCTGTGCATAGAAAGTTGCAGTTTTATATATAAAAGCTCAAAGTATTCTTGATTGGAAATGTTTTTATAAGGTGGAGTTAATCTGAAATTTTTGCCTGGAGGGAGTGCATATGGAGCCTGGTGTTGAAAGGGAATATGGGAAGAAGAAAGGGACCAGTTGATCGAATCAGTGGAGAAAGGTGAGGAGCTTCGTATATGGGTACCTCAAGAACTAAGTATGGATGGAATGGAGGTCAGAATGAGGATCAGGGAGTCACAGGTCTGGAGGGAGAGTTTATCTAGACATAGAGTCTAAGGATGCTGATTTGCCATAAGGTTCTTAGTTTTAGCTCTGAGAATATCACCTGAAGATTAGCCTTATCTGTGCAGCCTTTGCTCACATGGTATTTCATGTGAACTGTACGATTCTTTGGCCCCATGGACAGAAATCAGTGACAATGATCTATCATCCTATAAATTTTCCCTTTTCCTCTTTCTCACCTTAAGGTAACTCAGCACAGTGATTTACAGCCTGCTTTTTCTATAGAATGTCAGAAAGATGTTAGACTATGAGCATTTCAGTTTGTTTATTCTGTAAAGAAAGAAAATGTCTTGATATAGAAAAACAAGAGGGAGATTGAAAGAAAAGAATGGGAGAGGCGGAGATAAAAACAATGAGAAAAAGAAAAGTCTGACAGACTCTTGGCATATTTATTTCAAGCATGTTTATTTCTTAAAGAAAATTGAATTAGAGGTGGATATCTCATACTCACTTTTTATTCAGAAACCTGAAGCTTTGAGAAGTTTTGAGTTGGAAAGAAGAGTTTTCAAAGAAACAAAAGATCAATGTATATTAAAGAGGGTAAAGTGGATTAACAAGTAAATATACAATTCAAAGGTAGATCACTTCACATTTTCTAATTGCTTGTATAAAAGTCAAAATATTTATATAATCTAAAGGGAAACCAGATTTTTCTAACTGCTTTTGTAGCCAAGTAGCGCCATTCTGATCTTTGGTTATGAGCTGACTGATACTGTTGGGGTCTTCTGGCCATCCCTAAAGCTCCTATATACCACTGCTTGTGCCATGTCTACAGCAACCCCTGACCAGGCTCCCTCAGTCAGAATTCTCCCTCAGACCCATGATTCAATCCACTTGTAGATCATACCTTTTCATATGGCATTTTGGGCCTCTGTTTTAGATGAGGTCTAGTGAAATTGAGAGTTTTGTGGGTCAAAAACAGAGGATGGAGAAAAAGAATGTGGTAACTAACCTCAAGTACATGATCCTTGAAACTCTGCAATGCTTGAAGACTAGCTGGCTGGTAGAGTAGATGTACAGTAAATGACAGGGTAATATTATTCCTTTTCTAGCCTTCCAGATCTTGATTCTATTCTATGCATCTAGGTCAGAAACTTGGAAACCAGTGTGGACATTCTTCCAGCCTATCTAATTTGTAACTCAGATTTGTCCCTTTGAGCCTCTCCATAGTTCTTCAGTTGAGGTATCCTCTGTATTGCTGTTCTTTCCTATGGACCTGCACTGAGTTCAGTGCAGTTGCCCTGGGACATGTCTCCCTGCCCCCGCTTCTCTCCTACCTCTGGGTTCATTCTTCCTACTGTTCCTAGACTTAAATTTACTAATATATGAATAGGATTATGTTACAACTTTTAATGGTTTCCCTCTTTCCTCCTGCTCCTTCCTCTTCATTTCCAGGACTTCTTACATATTGTAGACTATGACAGACAGTCTTGCCTATAATATTTTCCTCATGCTTTTACGATTATTTGCAAATGCACATCATCAGATTTTCCCAGCCCCTAGCATTCTGCAAGATTTAGCTCCTCCAGGAATCTTCAGGTAACACCTCTTCTGATTTGCCTACATCTGTGCTTCAAGAACATCTTGAGCATAAGGATATTCAATAATTATCGCATCAAATTAGAACTGTTTGTCCTGTTTTGTTGTGTTAGTCTGCTTCCTTCACCAGCTACAAGTTTCTTACAGTCCTGTCTTTCACCTCTGCAAGCCCAGTGACTGATACAATGATGGGTTCATTTGCAGAGCACTGACTAGAATCCTTTCAGAAATCATATGGGCATCATTGTATGTGATTCTGGTATGTCTGACCTTGGACCTTTTAAATCTAGCGATGGGCATAAAACCAGGCTAGGTTAATCAGAGGCCTCCCCCAAACTGTTGAGAAAGAGCTTTGGGAAAGAAGTTCTCTTCTTCTAGAGTCTGAAGCTGTAAGAATATCCGAGCTGAACATCTTAGGTTTATTTTCCTTTTCTGAATGGAGAAAGCCATTTTTAATAAGACACTGAGGGCAATGCTTCAACATAAGCAGAGACTGCATTCACAGGGAAGGATGGAATTGAGAGAGAAGAGAAGAGATTATTTTGTCCCTCTCTCCAACACCTGGGCTGCAGCCACATATGAGATTATTCCATACCCCCAATTTCAGTTATGTAAGCAAATAAATAACTAGAAATACTGTCACTTGAAAACAAAATAAATGAGTTGGTCAATTAATGTTTACTGAATGGAGAATTTTAAAAAAATCTTTCACAAGTTGAAAGAAGGTGACGAGTTAAGGATGAGGGAATTAGAAGGCATGTGGCGGTGAATTAAGAGACTACTTACCCTGGAATATCTTCTAATACAGGCAGAAAGATGGTGAACACAGAGAAGGAAGAAACATGTATAAATTAGTGGATTGTGGACTGAGGACTATTGTTGAAGAGACCAGGGCAATCTGAGTGCCATGAGGTTTTAGGCATAAATCTATTTTTATGAACTGACAAGTCAATGATTTCTCTGAAAGGAGAAAAATCAAGATTTAACATCGGAAAATGCACTTTGTTAATTTATCTTACAGTTCCATTTCTAGCACTGCCTAACTCAGGGTTAAATGTTCAGCATCTCTGTAGAATTGTATCCTGACAGATATATATTCAGAGTTGTACTTGCGGTCAAAGAACAAAATGATGAAACCCACCAGGAATGGGCTCCAAATACAGTGAACCTGACCGGGTCCCATTTGTCATGGTGAGTGAAATGTTGTAAACAGACATTACACTCAGAAGCTAACTTAAGCTTCTGACCCTCTGTGGCTGCAAACAGCCAAAGGAAGTTCACAGCCTGAATGAAAGTGGACAGCAGCAGACGTGGAAACTGTCCCCTGTCTGCCCTCCATATGGCAATTCTGGGAATTCATATCCATTTCCTGACTCTGTCAGCTTAGACTTTGCAAACACAGAGGATAGGAAAACCATTTTCCCCTTTTTGTAAGGGTGATAATAAATAATAAAAATGAATTGATTCTAGGCAGGTACCTCTTCTGTGTGTAGAAGTCCATTTCTGTTTTAAGACTAGGATATGAAATGTGCTTACAAATCACATAAGGGTGCACATACTTACCATGATTCATTTGGTTAAAAATCTAGTTATAAGAGTGGCAGAAACAAATATCTTTTCTACTAAGAACTAAACAAGCAAGCAGGGAAAAACTGGGACAGAACAGTTGGGGGTGTGGATAAGTGGGTAGCTCCGGGGGTAAAGAGCAAATTATTTTGCGTTTGATATCATAAAAAATTAACTACTTCATCATGAGTTTCAAACATACAGTAAGGAATGTAAACATTTATTTATTTAGAAAGAAAACAATAGATATACATTTTTCTAACATATGAGCAACTTCTTTCTATCAAAGAAGATAGAAGACAGAGTTGAAGTTGAGAGAGAAGATAGTCCTGGAACAAGGAAACAGTCTTGAAGTTTGTCAAAGTTATGTCAGAGGTCAGATAATATTTGGCTTCTAATACCGGTCTAGTATTGACTCTTTTCTTGTAGGGGTAAGAGCAAGTAAGAGCAACAACCATTACTTCAATTAAAGAAGTAAAAGTGAGTTTTCACACACAAAAAGAACAGATGTTGTCAAAATTTATTTTGAACATGTTTCAACTTTTCCCTGAATTTAAAATGTCCATAAATGTTTAATTTTTTTTCATAATTCCAAAGGAGGAAAACAAAAGTGTTTTCGCATTCTGTAAAGTTTTCTGAAGTGTGCACAGCTGTGGAGATAAAGTTCGATTTCCATAGTGCAGCCATCTCCTCTTTTAGAATTTTTAGGATTTTAGTGCTGAATACTTGTTTCATTATTCTAGGCATCCATGGGCATAAATGGTTTCATGTGGTTGGCCATTGTCCAAATGATAGAATTGTGAGAATTACAATGTTTATAATTATCTTGTAAAGTGAGGGAAGTGGTGGTGTGGGGTGATGTTGGAGGCCCCTACCGTTATACAAGCATCATCAAGCCAGATCTTTTCAAATTCTTTCTATAATGAAGTACAAACCATATTGGTTTGCAGCTCATTCTTCATAAAAATCTTTTTGTTGTGTATAACTTCCGAGAGCTCTACGCCACGCTTCTTTAGGGAAATCAGATTTGGAAATTTACTCCTAAGCTTGGATATTTTACTTGGATATGACTTGGATATATTGGATTTTACTTGGATATATTACTCTTGGATATTTTACTTTAAGAGATCTCAGTGCCTGGGAAACCTGTCTGAGCAATGGCTTGCCTTTAGTAAAGCTTCAATTCTCCCGGGAAGTGGCTGTGCCTGCAAATGAGATATTAGGCAAAGGCTTATATTAAAATGTCATAGTACGCATATCATCCCTCATACATTAGTCCTCCTATCTGCCAGCAAAATAAACCAAAGACTAAATGCCCCCCCCCCTCATCTGACATTATTATCTCTTACTTCCCCGTATGAAGGTTTGTTTCTATTCACTGTCTCATTAACAAGTCCAAGTCTCCTCTAATCCTGCTATCATTTCCTGTCCTGGAACATTCTGTGATCTCTCTGCCTATCTAATTCCTATACCTATAATTTAATCCTCCATTAACCACTTTCCAAACTGCCTAAGTCAATGGCGACTGTTATCTCACATCATGGAAATGCTTAGCATATAATTATTTTTTTTTATAATAATGTGTTCAAGTGTCCCTAAATTGATCATTAGAAAGTCAAGAGCAGAGGCCAAGCCACGGAGATCTTCCGTGTCTCCCAAAGAGTTATGTGTTAGGAAAATACTAAAATGATCAGGAAATATTTACCAACTTTGTGTGTATAGTATACTTGTGTGGGATGTATGGGGTGAGGTGTGCACAAAGTCTTTCTGCAACCTTAAATATTTTAAGTCATTACAACCTCTGAGTGACAGCTAGAAGTATCACAGAAAACACTTGCTAGACATAAGAGGTGAATTACATTACTTTGTGGGATATAGTTTTAATGCACAGGATAATCATTAGAAATCACTGTAATGTGTAATTTTTGTATGTGCATACACATAAGTATACATTATCTAGCACCCCTGGTGGTTTGCATCCTGCCTTTGTGCCATTGGTTCCTGTATTTTGCTTTCCAGGAGGCCTGGAGGACAAAATGTTACCACTAATTTGCTAACATTGTTGTGATTTATGTTGCAATATGGAGAGTGAGAACAACTTTCAGAGGGTTAAAATTTTTCATCATTTATACAACAGGTGTTCTAATAACAAGAGGCACTCAAGTTAAATGGCCAGAGCTATAACCTGAAGGCAACACTTTACCAATGGCATATCTCTGATATGGACAGAACCTCTCCTTCACCACATTAAGGGACACTTACGTCCAAAACCTCTCAGTTTACCATCACCCAAGGGGGGCTGAGTAGCTGGGTTACCCTTCATAAACCCCTGTGTGTCATTTTAAGATGTTGCCTGTATGAATAATCACAATAAATATGGCTTAATAATTAATTTGCATCCATTTCATATAAAATTATGCCATTAAATCAAAATTAAATGTCTAGCCCAGGATCTTAAGGGAGCTTATTACCAATCTCCCCCCACCCAGAGCAAAATCCCCTTTCAATTAGAACTCTTTGCAGCTATAATTGTAATAATAATTGCGCTAACCCGCTTACATTTCTCTCTTATCATCCTGAACATGTCTCTCATCTTGGTACTGTAGGAAATCTTTGTTTTGGCAGGATATTAGTGAAGCGTGTTGTAGTTAACACTAATTAGTTCCTGTTGGTCTCTTCACAATCTAATGAAACAAAATTAAATCTATACTTTGTTCACTTGGTTCACATTTTCCAAATGAGACACCTAATGGAGACTTTGTGAAGGGCATGTCAACTCTACATAGCTAGTCTCTGTGATTTCTTTTAGATTTCCAAAGGGAAAACCAGCCTATGCCCATAATAATGATAATGATTATATAACAAAAAAAGGAATGAATTGCCACAGAGTGGCTGAAGATTTTCAAATAGCTAAAAATATGAATCTACAACCAGGTAGCAGTTTCTTCTCATAACTGACATTTAAGAATGAAATTAAGGAGCTAATATTGTCCAAGTCTTCCTTGCTTATGTAACATAGGAAGGCTTAGATCTGGCACTTCCAAAATAGTTTTGAAAATTCAATAATTTTCTAGGTAATCAAAATCATCTTGGCTTTTGTTAGGATAATCTATAAAATTAATACCCATTTGGACATCATGGAAGTGAGATTTTCCATTTTTATTTGCTTTTTCATTTACATGATTTTTCATTTTTATTTGGTTAAAGAAGAGCTTCCTTAAAAATAGCAATAGTAAAGTTGGTTATAATTTCAGACATTTACACATAAGATCCTGCAAAATATAGTCATAGGACAATTTAAAGAAGATTTATTTATTTTTTCCTGGTTGATTTGCACCAAGTATACACACACACACACACACACACACACACACACACGGTGATATTGTGTGATATTGGTTAATCCATTTCCATTTTATGGTTTTTTTTTCTTTTAAAAAGTGAGCATGGTGGTTCATATAATCTCTGATGACTAAAAATTAAAAATTATGTGATTCAAAATGCAGCCAAACAATAAGCAGCCAAACACTTATTCAGAGGAAAATTCATAGTCCTATAATTTTAGCACTTCTTTCTAAAAAGAGTAATAATGTTTAGTACTTACATCCCTTACTATATACTATGCACTATGTAAATGTTTAACAGACAGGATCTCCTTTAGGAAAGGAGACTACAGCTGTCTTCTTGGCTACACCAGATGCCCAAGAACTATGTCAAGACAGTGAATCAAGAAGAAAGAAATTTCAAAATAGGCTAGCATCTGAGATGATGAAAAACTACTCAAACCCAACAAATCTTGCTCATTTTGAGAACTTGTCCCTAAAAAAGTACAAAACAAAGAAACAAATAAACAAACATATAAGACAATCTTTGACATCAAAAGGCTTTATAATGTAGTAGAGATGGTATGTAAGCATTGGCTATTTTCTAGGAAAAGAAATCTATAAGAATTGTGTTGTGTAGAGCGCTCAGAATATTACTTGGGTAGAACCTATTACCTGATGCCTATTACAGTTCTCTAAATTGTCTGGAGCGAGCCCCTTATTTTGTTTACTGTCATGATATTGTCCTCCTCCAGTGATTGAAGTGGGAAACTTCAAAGTTCTTTTCACATCCTCTTCCCCTTGTCTCTCACATGCCATCAATGACCAAGAGCTTTTGTTTGTACAGAACCTTCTCCTTTTCAAATCATTTTATTTGACAACCTTTAACCTGTTTTTTTTCTCAAAACTTTGCTGCAAATAGAAGGTCATTATCGCTATTGTCATTTAACCTCTGATGAAAAAAATAATAATGCTTTGAAATGTGAACTGATTTGTCCCATATCACATGTGATAGTATTAGTTCAGAAATTGGGATCCAACCTGAAAACTCCAAACAAATATTTATCCCACTTTCATCTCTCATCTGCTAATTTATAATTCCTCACCTTCTTAGGACTCTGTTTAGATCTTCAGGCTCCCAATAACAGAGAGGGGTATGCGGCCATCTGTAACTCAAAACAAAAATAAAATTAAACCGTAAAATAAACTGAAAAAAGGACAATATAGACCTAAGCTTCCCCAGGACAATTTTGATGTTTGAAAGTATTAATTATCATATTGTTTCCTTTGTTTTACTCGCTTGGTATTCCTGCTCTAAGTACAGGCTAATCTTCTTACCAATAAACCTATTAGTCATATTACTACTTTTACATATGGTCCCTTTGGACTAGGGAAAAAAAGTGATATACATATATTATATATACACACGTAATATATATTAAATATATGTAATGTATATTTATGTCCTATATGTATGTAATAATAGTTTCATACATGTTATATAGTTTATATAGTTAATAGTTTCTACTCCTGTCACTTTCTGTTTGTCTCTTCCACTGTATTTCACTCCTTTCTCTCTTTCCCTCTCTCTCTCTCTCTCTCTCTCTCTCTCTCACACACACACACACACACACACACACACACACACACACACACAAGTAACATGCAATGTATTCAGTATGTTTTACCAAATTATCAGATGGCATTGTCCAAGCCACAGAACTCCTTTTTCATCACTCATGTTATATATGTCTTGTATGTCAAGAAAGAGTCCTAAATTCCTGGAGAAAGAAGCCTGAGGTAGCTGGGCTTTCCTAAGCAGCAAAGCTCCCTTTGAGGTTGGTCTAATTCAATATTTATATCTCACACTCTAGAAGGCCTTTCTTTTCATTTAAAGAGAGAAAAGTTTGAAGATTCCAGTCTCAGTTGCTTTATCAACTAGTTGCTGTTAAATTCCAGAAGGAAGATAGTAACTACTTTCAAAGATTGAGCAGCTCTTCACTGTAGGCCTTGGGTGTCCAGCACTTTGTTGAACACTTGGATAGGTGGGTGATACAGGCAAAGACTCTCTTATTCACTCAAAGAAAATATAGTCCAGCCATGGAAACAAGATTTCAATAGAATGAAAACAACAGTATGAAGCAGCAATGAGGGAAACAAAAGGTAATCAAATGCCAAATTTTAATTACTTGGATTATTTTTGTAGTATGAGTTAAGGGAAAGAAGATGCTAAGGATTCTAGCAATCAAGGAAACATTCCCGACGGACTTTTGCAAACACAGCCATACTCATTCCTGTTCTTACATAGTACAGTATCATTGCAATCAATCAGACACTTTTAAGTACTATTTATCTATTTATGCAAGGTACTACTATTATCTATTTGTGCAAGGTACTGTGAACACCTGTTTGTATCACTACCATTGCAGAATCAGTATTGCCTACTCCCACAAAGCAGACACCAATAGATGGAAATCTAGGCCATCAAATGGGAGCCTCTAGAAACATGGACTCTAGACAGATGTAAAGGACCATAAAGACCATAAAGGACCTCACCTATGGCCATCAGGGATCCCACTTTCCTGGTAGAGAACTAGCTTCTCAGCTACTGCTCAGATCTCCATATATTTGCTGGACCAGAAGAAAATGAGAAAAAAAAAACAAGCTGGCTTCACCTCATAGAACGAACTCACTCTCCCCCAAGGTCTCTGGTAACCTGATTGCCTGAAGTAGATGCTGAAACAGGAGCCTAGGAAACCCACTGCACAGAGAAACTGATTTAAGATTCTATTCTGCTAGTGACACTAACTTTACCTATATATGGAGCCCATGTCTGATGAGGAGAGAGAAAGTAACATGGGCAATCCAACCATCTTCACAGAGATACAGTTATTCCAGGGAACCAAAGCAAAAAGGAGTAGTGGGTTGTGGTGCTGACCAAATCATTCAGGAATTGGATTATTTTCTCCCAAGTGGTTTTGTTTTTCACTGCTCTTAATCAAAGTAGATGGATAGCTCATTGCCTGAAAGCTTATTAGAAATATTAGAAATACAGAAACTTGGATTCCAACCAACTTCTAAAATAGAATCTGCATTTACAAATTCTCAAGAGATTTTTATGCATGTTAAGGTTTCAGAAGATCTTCAGTAATGAACATTTAAACCAGGCTTTCATGAATTTACTATCTAGTGCAGAATATAAACAAGAAAATGAGCTATAAGAATGGCCACAGTAGTGGCCAACATTTATTGAGCAATGATTAATTATCACACCCTTTCCCAAGTGTTAATGTGTGTTAATGATGCTAATTCATCTAGTCCTCATGATGAACTAGAACTATAGTGCTACTATCTTCATTGTATAGATGAAGAAATTGAGAAACAACAATTGTATTCGAGTCAAAGTCGCAGTTAGTAAATGATGATGTTAAGATTTGAACTGAGGATCAGTGGGCTGCAGAGTTGCCCCCTAAAATGCTACATTCTTATGGCAATTTCTAGAAGTAAGCAGTCAGGCTTCCATAAGAGATCACTGAAGGGACAAATAACTCATAACTCGAACTTTCCAGAAACATGTTGAAGGTACAAATAACTCATAAGTCAAGCTTTCCAGAAACATGTCAAGTAAGCTGAGACACAAGAGTGAGGAGGAATTAGCCAAGGCAGTGGTGTCCATTCAACAGGCACCAAGCCTTCTTTTTGCTCTCCTGACTCCGCTTGACCAGTTCCGTATTGTGACCCTTAGCTATATAAATGTCACCTCATTTGCAGCTCTCTTTTATCACCTTTACTTGCCCTACACTTATAAAAAGGACTGCCCTTCTCTAGATCCATCTCTCTCTTCTGTCTGTCTCGTCAATGATTGCCTCTATCATTAGGATGACGATTTAAATCTCTTAAACGTGTTTTATCTGCATCCATAAGCTTTCAGTTTTATCCGTGAAATATTTTAGCCATTGAATAAAAGAACACTTGCAAGTTAAATGGTAGTCCAGCTAGGCATGTCTCTAGACCACAGTCAATGAAACATGTTCTTCATCCTTTGAGATTAACATGCTTTCCCTCTGAAATCTACCTCTTTTTTGGAGTAATCAGTAATTTGTTAAAAAGGAATAAACACATTCTATGTTAGCAATCCCTGAAGGAGGGCCTGGAAGTGAGGGGACAGCAAAAGAGCTGTTTACAGGGGTCAGGGTATGGGTTAGGCTGGCTCAGAGCCCCATCCTTTACACTCTGGCCTTCCATTTGATGAGCCTGGCTTGACTCAGCCTCTTCTGGTTACAGCAGTTAAATTTGATCTTGCCTTAGAAATGAATGATTTCTGGAGCGCCTGGGTGGCTCAGTCAGCTAAGCATCTGACTCTTGATCTCAGCTCATATCATGATCTCAGTTTGTGGGATCGAGCCCTGCATTGAGCTCTGTGCTAACAGTTCAGAGCCTGCTTGGGAATTCTCTCTCTTCCTCTCTCTCTCTCTTTGCCACTCTCCTGCTTGTGCTCTCCTCTCTCTCAAAATAAATAAACAAACATTGGAACATTTTTAAAAAAGAAATAAATGATTTCTCTAGGCATGCGAGAATTGCCCTGGAGAGAATTCAGTTAATATGGAAAAGCCTCCTCTGTCTCCATTTACCTCATCTTCCTAGATCAGAGGCTCTCTAATACATGCTCCCCTAATCCCCATATCCCCATCAGTGTGTTAAATTGGGTGTCAGTTTTTTTAGAACTCAGGAATATAACTATGCAGAACATGCATTATGCTCACTGCCATGCCAGGCACCTAATAACTGCTCAGTGAATGAAAGCTGGGCTCATACTCACCCTTACAGAGTCCAAAACAACAGAGTCAATCCTTGGTTATTGGCATCAGACTCTGAAAGAACAGACTGTGTCTGGCTGATTTCTCTTTGGATTTGGACTTTAACGCACAAATAGATTTCATTGTCATTATAGTTGTTAGTTCACGTTTTGAATAAAATCTATTTTCCCAGAACATAGACCTGTATCCAGGCAGCGGATCCTAAAAGGAGGGTATCTGATCTGCTAATAAAAGATGGCAAATCATTTCATATCAATGGAGAACTAAGTAATAACTATTTAGAAGACGATTATCAAGTTATAAACACATTATCATAGGGAGATCTCTAACTCACAACATATTCTGGGTTTATTTTTAAAAGTTAAAAATAAAGCTATCAAACAATGAAAAGAAAGTATAGATCAGTGTTTATCTGATATCTGGGTGGGTAAAGTCTTTGCAATAATGTATAAGGGGAGATGTTGGAAGGGAGAGTCCAAGAATAAGGGTTCTGGCTTCAGACATATCTTCTTCAGCATGTCCCATCTGCCTCTTACCCACTGGACATTTGGATTATTTAATCCTTATAAACCTTAGTTTCTGAGTTACTAATACTTATTTCATGTACTTAAGAGGGAAAGAGATAAAGCATATAGTAAACTCGTACATTTCCCACATATAGTAAATATTAATAAATATTGTTATCTTCACCATACTTCATAAAATGACAAGTCAGTATATCTAAAATTGCTATGAATAAAATTGAAAAGTAAATGCCAACAAAGGAAAATTCAAGTCTACATAATAGGCAAAGAGTTAATATCTTTAACCTCCAATATCTATTATAAATAAGCAAGAGAAATGTTCTTTGATTTAAAATGAGCATAGATGGTGGGGTACCTGGGTGACTCAGTCAGTTGAGTGACTGACTCTTGCTTTCAGCTCAGGTCATGATCCCAGGGGGTGGGATCAAGTCCTGCCTCCAGCTCCACATTGAACATGGAACCTGCTTAACATTCCCTCTCTCCCGCTACCCTTTTCCCTCTGCCTCTCTCCCCTGCCAACCACATCTCTGCCTCTCTAAAATTTTTAAGAAATTGGCAAAGCACATCACAGACAATTCATAAACAAATCACAAACCAAAACCTTCATAGGATAGCCAATACTTAAATGTAGTCGGCCTTATAGGTTAATTAGACAAATGCAAATTCTGAAATAACATTTTACCTATACATTTGAAAAGGTCGTTTTTGGGGTATGAAGAAGGAAGTAATCTTAAAAAGGGTGGAAAGAATTGTAGAACTATCCTTTTCCACAGCAATTTGCTAAGATATGTCAAAATCCTCAGAAGTATTCATACCCTTTAACCCTATAATACTCCATCTAGAAATTAATCGTAAGAACGTCATCAGAGATCTATCCAAAGGCTTAAGATATTACCTAAGCATTATTCTCGATTATGAAAATGAGACAGCCTAAATGTTCAACAGTAGAATAACCAGTCAATAAGTCATATTATATCTTAATAAGTTAATATCTATGTGATACAATTTTGTAAATAATCCTAATAGAGTAGTAGAAAAGTGTTTATAATATTTAGTTATACTTCTAAAAATTATGAAACAATACACAAATCATACTGTTACACAAAAATAAATGACATACATGCAACATTACCATTTTATATCATGAATAAAATACATAATTCTGCTTGTAGTAAGATAGTAAAATTACTGGTACCCTTTCAATATACATGCTTTATACCTTTTTTTTCTTTTTATTGTTTACATTCTTTATACTTTCCAAATTTTACTCAATAAGCATTCATTTTATTCAAAATATGATATGATGTAAAATGATAAAAATATTATTAAAATGATAGCAATAATATCTTGTTCCAGAGAAGCTACATGCAGATAAGAAAGAATTGATTGTGAATAATCTTACAGTAAGATAACTTTTATCTCGAATTTAGTGATACCACGTCTAACACTGATGTTTTGTTTGAGACATTGTTCTGATATAGGTCAAAGGTTATCGAGGGAGGATGGGTTGTGAAATTTCTAGTTCTTGGAGATCTACAGCGGTTCCTCCATTTACTTGGGACTTCTTATTCAAGGACATAATGTTAGGGTTGGAAAGATGTCTGAGAAATCAGCTTTCTCATGATCAGTTTTTCATCAGAACTTCATTTTTAGGACAGTTCATTCTTCAGAAATTGTCTCCACACCTAGTACAATGGCACATGAAAGTCGCTCAGTAAATACTGCTGAATGATTCCTTAGAATCCTTTCCTTTAATGGTATCTGCTATAGCGTACTATTAACCTTTTCCATGAATCTGTTTTTCCCAAACGTTGAACATGGATCTATCCCCTTCTTTTGTTTATTTCTTGATCTTCTATGGTACTTCTTCAAAATATCATACCTTCTCCTGAATCATCAGCTAGTTTTTCCTTTTTGGTCAAAATTGTGAAGGAAGTGACAGTTGATGGATTTATTTATAAAATAATTTATTCACCAAGTACTTCCACTGGGGCGCTGGCACTTCGTAAATGGATAAGAGATGAGACTAGCATTAAGACTGAAATATACGTTAATATATATATTTATTAATTGTTAGCATACAGGTAGTAATTGAATCTATTCAATTTGTGCAAATAGAGAAGATGAATGTCCAAGGAAACACAATATCAGTAAAAATTAAAAGCTCTAAAATAAGCATCTTCTATTGCACTTGTTCATTTTTAATCATTGAGATAAGATTTGGAAGGAATATATCATCTTTTCTAATTTCTACTTTAAACAATATAGCCTTGTAACTCTAGGTTTTTATTTTGCCTTGTTTTCTTAGCTTTTAAAACACTTATGTTCTTTCTCCTTCTACTTTATTGTAGGTCCCTCTAGGACAGAGTCTTATGATTTCTTATAATTTCCACAACTTTAAATATAGTACCATACCTAGAATAGGAACCCAGCGAATAGTTGATGGTTGATTAAGTAGGCTAATTCCATATTTTATGTCAAGATTCCTAGAAAATCTGGAACATTATTCCTAACCAAACTTATATTTACCTATATTCTAAGCCTTTTTGGGCATTGTGGGTGGACAGATATTTCCTTATATACTTAAAAATTTTTTTCAATGTTTATTTATTTTTGAGAGACAGACAGAGTGTGAGTAGGGAAGGGTCAGAGAGAGAGGGAGACACAGAATTCAAAGCAGGCTCCAGGCTCTGAGCTGTCAGCACAGAGCCCGACATGGGGCTTGAACCCACGAACCATGAGATCATGACCTGGGCTTAAGTTGGATGCCCAACTGTTGGAACCACCCAGGCTCCCCTCCTTATATTTTTTTAACCAGATTTTATGTACCCAAATATTTGTCAATTCCTCTGCCTTCAAAGACAGTAATGCTGTGGGAGTAGCTGAATGTTATTACTGGAGGTAAATAAATGCATTGGAAGGATTTTATGTGGCTGAAGAAGCTGAAAAGGCTATAACTTCAGTCCATAATAGTGGGTAGTGAGAGTATCATTATTGGAATAGTCCAAATATTCAATAAATGAGACACTTAATATATATATGTATATATATATATATATACATACACACACACACACACACACACATATATATATATATATATATATATATATATATTCAAGGAGTTTAAGTGAAACAGTGAATTTAAAACAATAAATGGATATTTAACAAATAAGCAAGTTAACAAGCTAAAAAATAAGTCTGACCTTAGACTAACATCTTTTTATATATTTACCCAAAAAATTCTTCAGGTATATTTTGGAGCCCCACATCCCAAATCATATTGTTTTACCTGTAGTCAAGTTGGTAGCACTGATCAGTGTCCTTTGGTCTCCTCAAATGTAGTGAAATTGCTTTAACATTTTTACTTTTATATAAAGAAAGTAGCACTTGTACCATTAAGTGCTATGAAAATAAGGAGTAAATATATTTTCAAATGAAGTGGGTTTGATCTAACATGATCAAAGGAGCTGTGTTATTTAGAAATGTTTCATCTCTTTTAAATTTCATTATTAATATTATTTTCTGCTTCTATCTTAAAAAAACTCCTTCAAATATTTTCAAATTATTAAATTTCTGGCTCCCAACATCCTTAGGGAATTATTATGATATTTATTTTATATCAGCAAACCTGAAGCTGCTGGAAATAAAGAGAACAAGTATCACAGCACTTGAGACTGGCAAGGAGAAGAACCAGAGTCTGAAGTATTCACCCCTGCTGCAGGATAGGATACCACATTATTCAGACTCATTCTGAGACAACAAGAAAATTCCAGACAAAAGTTGAAGCTTAAACTAGGCTTAGAAGAATGGGGCACCTGGGTGGCTTAGTCGGTTAAGTGTTCAACTCCTGATTTCAGCTCAGATCATGATCTCATGGTTCATGAGTTTGAGCCCCACATCGGGTTCTGTGCTGACAGTGTGAAACCTGCTTGGTATTCTGTCTCCCTCCCCTTATGCCTCTTATCCACTAGCTCTCTATCTCTGTCAGAATATAAATAAAAATGAATCAAAACAAGCAATAAAAAAACTAGGCATGGAAGAACATTTGGGTAGAGCAATTCATCCTCAAACCAACCCTTTAACCTTTCGATTTAACCAATATTTATTGAGTACTATGCTTATTTCTACCGAGCCAACTTCTGACTTGGTGTAGCAACAGAAGGTAGAGGAAAAGTACAGACCATCCCTATTCCATGCATGTCAACAAGTAATGAAAAAATATATACTAATATAGTAAATTCTTCACAAAAGGTGTTGGGAAAATTGGGATAACCACATGCAGAAAAATCAAATTGAATCCCTATCTCCTAAAACTTATGGAAGTTAACTCAAAATGTATTAAAATCGTAGACCTAAGACCTGATACCATAAAATTATTAGAAGATGGCACAAGAACAGACACTCAGATCAATGGAACAGAATAGAGAACCCAGAAATGGACCCACAAACGTATGGCCAACTAATCTTTGACAAAGCAGGAAAGAATATCCAATGGAATAAAGACAGTCTCTTCAGCAAGTGGTGCTGGGAAAACTGGACAGCGACATGGTGAAGAATGAACCTGGACCACTTTCTTACACCATACATAAAAATAAACTCAAAATGGATGAAAGACCTCAATGTAAGACAGGAAGCCATCAAAATCCTCAAGGAGAAAGCAGACAAAACCTCTTTGATCTTGTCCGCAGCAACTTCTTACTCAACACATCTCTGGAAGCAAGGGAAAGAAAAGCAAAAATGAACTACTGGGACCTCATCAAAATAAAAAGCTTCTGCACAGTGAAGGAAACAATCAGCAAAACTAAAAGGCAACCGACAGAATGGTAGAAGATATTTGCAAATGACATATCAGACAAAGGGTTAGTATCCAAAATCTACAAAGAACTTATCAAACTCAACACCCAAAAAACAAATAATCCAGTGAAGAAATGGGCAAAAGACATGAATAGACACTTCTCCAAAGAAGACATCCAGATGGCCAACCGACACATGAAAAAATGCTCCACATCACTCATCATTAGAGAAATACAAATCAAAACCACAATGAGATACCACCTTACACCTGTAAGAATGGCTAACATTAACAACTCAGGCAACAACAGACCTTGGTGAGGATGCAGAGAGAGAGGATCTCTTTTTCATTGTTGGTGGCAATGCAAGCTGGTGCAGCCACTCTGGAAAACAGTATGGAGGTTCCTCAAAAAACTAAAAATAGAACTATCCTATGACCCAGCAATTGCACTACTAGGCATTTATCCATGGGATACAGGTGTGCTGTTTCAAAGGGACACATGCACCCCCATGGTTATATCAGTATTATCAACAATAGCCAAAGTGTGGAAAGAGCCCAAATGTCCATTGATGGATGAATGGATAAAGAAGGTGTGGTGTGTGTGTGTGTGTGTGTGTGTGTGTGTGTGTGTGTGTGTGTGTGTATAATGGAGTATTACTCAGCAATCAAAAAGAATGAAATCTTGCCATTTGCAACTATGTGGATGGAACTGGATGGTATTATGCTAAGTGAAATTAGTCACTCAGACAAAGACAAAAATCATATGACTTCACTCATATGAGGACTTTAAGAAACAAAACAGATGAACATAAGGGAAGGGAAATAAAAATAATATAAAAACAGGGATGGGGACAAAACAGAAGAGACTCATAAATAGGGAGAACAAACTGAGGGTTACTGGAGGGGTTGTGGGAGAGAGGTGAGCTAAATGGGTAAGGGGCATTAAGGAACCTACTCCTGAAATCATTGTTTCACTATATGCTAACTAATTTGGATGTAAATTTTTAAAAAATAAAAAAATAAAATACTAGAGGAAAACATACAGAAGCTGCCTGACTTTGGTCTTGGCAATGATTTTATGGATATGATACCAAAAGCACAAGCAACAAAAGCAAAGATCAACAAATGCTATTATATCAAACTAAAAAGCTTCTGAGCAGCAAAAGAAACACGAAAATAAAAAGGCAACCTAAAGAATGGAAGAAAATATTTGCAAACCATATATCCAATTAGGGGTTAATATCCAAAATATATAAAGAACTCCTATAATTCATATAAAAATAATCATTTTAAAAAATGAGAAGAGGAACTGAATAGTCATTTTTCCCAAAGAAGACATATGCAAATGACCAACAGATACATTGAAAGATGCTTAACATCACTAATCATTGGTAAAATGCAGATCAAAACTACAATGAGATATAACCTCATAGCTGTTAGAATGGCTACCTTTAAGAATATGAGAGCTAATATTGGTGGGAATGTAGACAAAAGGGAACCTTTATGCACTGTTGGTAGGGATGTAGATTTGTTCAGCCACCATGGAAAACAGTATGGAGGTTCCACATCAAATTAAAAATTCAACTACAGTAGGATCCAGCAATCCCACTTCTGGGTGTATACCCAAAGGAAATGAAAACAGGATATCAAAAAGATAACTGCATTCTCATGTTTCTTGCAGCATTATTCACAATAGCCAAGATGTACATAAACAACCTGAGTGCCTATCAACAAATAAATGGATAAAAATATGGGGTGTATGTGAATATATTTACATATATTATGAAATTTTATTCAGCCATTATAAAAAGAAATCTTGCCATTTGTGACAACACAAATATAACTTGAAGGCATTATGCTAAGTGATATAAGTCCTACAGAGAAAGACAAATATTAGTGATACCACTTACATGGAGTTTAAAAAAGCTGAATTCATTGAAACAAAGAGTAGAATGGTAGTTACCAGAGGCTAGGAGGCGGGGGAACTGGGAAGATGCTTAAGGTTACAAACGTGCAACTGGTAGATAAATAAGTTTTGCAGATTTAATACACAGCAAAGTGATAATAGTCAATGATATTGTATTATAAATTTCAAGCTTATTCACAGATGCAAATTCTTCTCACCACAAAAATGTAATAATAATTATGTGAAATGATAGAGGTGTTAGCTAACACCATGGTGGTAATCATATTGAAATATATGAATATATCAAATCAACATGTTATACGCCCTAAACTTAGAAAAATGTTGGGGTGCCTGGGTGGCTCAGTTGGTTGAGCGTCCGTCTTAGGCTAAGGTCATGATCTCGCGGTCAGTGAGTTCGAGCCCCACGTCGGGCTCTGTGCTGACAGCTCAGAGCCTGGAGCCTGTTTTAGATTCTGTGTCTCCCTCTCTCTCTGCCCTCCCCAACTCATGCTCTGTCTCTCTCTGTCTCAAAATAAATAAACGTTAAAAAAAAAAGAAAAATGTTGTATGCCAATTATATTCTTAATGAAAGAAAGCAAAAAGTTTTAATTAAAAAATAAAGTATCATATACACAAATGTACTAACCAACAGATAAAATGTTTCCTATATGTCTTAGAATATGAACAAATTATATTTCACTCTAAATAATCAAAGAGCAGACATGCCATTCTCTGAGGAAATGGTGTTATAAACGGTATTATGGAAACTGCCCCAGAACGTGTTGTTGTCCAATAATGATGCTGTGCGTTCACTGACACCTTTGCCCATGCAAGCATAGGAAAACCACCAATTGGGTAGACAAAGGGGGCAAGATGGAGGCATCAGTTTCCTCCCAGATAAAACACAAACAGCACCATAAAGAGGAAACTGTGTTTAACTTTAATGAAATTTTACAATTAAATATCTCTGACTCCTCTCCCTCCCTATCCAGAGTTTATTTAATTCATCTTTGAACTTGGTAAAGACTCACTGCCCACTGTGGGTTAGATGAACATCTTTCAAGTGTGCTCTGAGGACCCTAAGGTCCCTCAAATCTTTTGGAGGATCTATACGGTCTTCTAGTCCCCAACTACTTATCTGTGTGAAGCTATAATTTCTTCATATACTTCAGCCAAAACAGCAGTAATCACAATAGATTGAATGCATAAGCAGTTATTATGAGAATCCAGCTGTCTTCTATTAAGCAGGTCACAAAAGAAATTGGCAAAAATGTAAAGCAATGCTACTCTTCTTACCTATTTTTTTTGGACAATAGTTATTTTTTAATAAAACTAAGTTAAGGCAAAACTTTTTTTTTAAAGTGATAAAACCAAGTATGCAAGGCCAGAATCAGCTACACATTTATAAAGAATTTTATGGCACTATCTTCTCTTCAGCAGATACCTCTGGGTAAGAGTATCTTTTAATATGGAAATATTAAAGCCCCAAATAGGTTAATAAATACAATGAGTACAAAAAGGTGGCTTAAAGTCTATTCTAGAGAAAAGCTTTCCTGGAATTTCATCAATACTAGCAAAACATAGAGCCCAGGGCAATTGCATAGACTTATTCTGAACCAATTTGAGAAAGTAATTCTTGACATGATACCATAATTCTTGTGCTTACAAAGAAAGTCTTCAGAGATAATGGAAGAGCTTTGAGGCAGGCAGAAATCTTGGGTTGCTGGATTATTTTATCTATGAGGGCCAAGAGTACCTGTGAACCCCTGAGAATAACAATTTTATAGAGTTCTGATGTTGTCATTGAAATCAGTAGGACTGGAAGATATCTCAGAATAAAGCATTTTTCCTGACCCATATGTTTGAGACAGACATACTTGGGGCACCAAAGAATAGTCGGTGGCCAATACATTTATGCCTCCCTGTACAAATGCTGTCTACAGTGAATTCACTGGCTCAGACACTTAAAAGAATCAGGAAGTTCAATTATACAGAGTATCTAAAAATAAATTCCACCTATCCCTGAGTTTGAATTTTATGTAACTTGACTTTTTTGTCTGATAATCCTCCTCTGCATAAAAGAACCTATGTACCTGTCTAAAATTTGTTTCAATTTTTTTTCACTTCTTGGTTGACAAGTGGTATTCAATCATTTCACAGATTTTCACTTGCCTTCCTTGATAGAATGCTGATATCAATATTCATGCTTACAGTGAACTTCTCTGACTTTTTGGTAATAATAACTAATAGGAAGATGAAATAGTTTCCAACCTGCCGTATCCATTTTTCCATTTGTTGATGGTCTTGAGGTGACCACAGTCCCTCTCTATCTACCAAATAAGAGAAAGCCTTCATCTTCAGGCTGATGACTGTCTTCCTGATGCCATCAGGTGCTATTCTCTGTATCTGAAACAATTTCTCATAAGCTACTTATCTTCTAGTTCTCAACTCAGACACCATTTTCTCCAGGGACCACTTTTTGATTCTCTCTAGAATATGTAACATGTTCCTTTTCTTTCTTCCATATGATGTACCTATTATAGCATTTATCACATTTTACTATTACTGATAATTTGATATACTTCTCTTCTAACCTTTAAGATCCTGAAGGCAGGTGTGTATGTGTGTGTGTTTGTGTGTGTGTGTGTGTGTGTGTGTGTGTGTGTGTGTGTGCATGTTTGCAAGTATGGACGGAAGATAGATAGAAAGGTAGATAGATAGATACCAACCCCTGAGTGTCTATTGCCTGTGTCTTTAGTAAATATTCACTAAATACTTACTCAACAAATGGATTAATGGTTGGATGGATGGATGGATGGATGGATACCCCTTGACCCAAGCTACTTTAACCCACTAGACAATATGGGCATAGATAGAAAGTAGTATCTTGGTTTGTGACCCAAACTTTACAATGTATATTAATGACCTGGACAGTGGAAACTTCTAAATATTTGGCCTTTCTTGTCTTGTGTGTTAATCTGGGACTCAACTTTCTGAGTTGAGTCTATCAGATCATGTTAGTGGAAATCTCAGTTATGATTACTCTTGAATTTTCCTTATTAGCCTGGTCCTATTGCCCCATATATCTTAATGGGATTATACATGCATTTTTCTTAAAATATAACACTTATTTTCAAAATATATGCTCTGTGTTTTTCTGCTTTGCTAAATCAAAATATCTGTGGCTTTCACTTTTTCCTGTAGTGTTTGTTCAACATATATTTATCAATAATCTATAATGTACTAAGCAAAATGTTAAGAATATTTGGCACTGACCCTACTAAGACTTACATAATGTCCAAAATAAAGCAAACATAGACAATATGATGCTTATTAGTTGTTTTTAGGGAGTTCTTATTTCTAAAGTTGTGTATAATGCCATTCTGAAACTGCTTGATTTAACATGTACCAAGCTAAACAGAAAAGGCAAATCCTCTATGTCCGTGTAGCTAAGAAATGAGTAAATGATTTTAATGCAATACATAGAAATCTGGATTCTATATCATAAAATAATAACCTAAATGAAACCAGAGACTTGATTGATATTATTTAAACCATCCCAGGGATTATATGCTGCTTTTTGTAACCTCTGGGATATTTTTAACTTTTCTATACAGATTTGGATGAGGCATTTTTCTCTCCGTGTATAAGCTTTGACTCAATTGAACCATCTGTCTCTCTTCATCCCCTTTCCTCTGTCACTCACACGTTCCCCAAAAGTTTTCTGGGAGAAAGTATTACACATTGAAATCATAAGTTTATTAATCCACAAATATCATATGCCAGGCACTGTGCTAAACACTGGGAATATAGCAATAAATAAACAAACACAATCCATGTTTTTAATGGAACTGATAGAAAAATGCTAAGTAGTGATCCTTATGTTTGATGCATTCAGTTTGCCTGGGAAACAATCTGTAAGAAAATAATCAGAATATACATAGTAGTTGGGATTTGAACAAACTGCAATGATAGGGTGAAATCAAGTTTAGCTACCTTCACCTGGGAGCATAAGAAATGAGAAATGGCTAGGGATGAGTCTCCAAAACAAAAAGCTTAGAAATCAGGGCTAGAAAAGATATTGGCTGGTTAACTGTGTAGAAGTAGTAAACCCTCTGTTAGTACAGATAAGAATCCTTCAGGACTCTCCCAACTTCTGTTCCCAATGTCTTCTTTCATACTTCACAAATCACACAAATTATTTCAAATTACAGTGATTGATATATTACGAAAAGAAAATCTTGTATTTGGGGCACCTGGGTGACTCAGTCGGTTAAGCCCCTGACTTCATCTCAGGTCATGATCTCATGATCTCATGGTTCGTTGGTTTGAGCCCCTGTTCATCTCTGTGCTGACAGTGCGGAGCCTGGAGCCTGCTTTGGATTCTGTGTCTCCCTCTCCCTCTGCTCCTCCTTGGCTCATGCTCTGTCAATCTCCCTTTCAAAAATAAAACAAACATGAAAAACATTTTTTAAAAAAAGGAAAATCTTGTATTTAATCAGAATTTGCCATGGAAATCACGATGAGCTTTAGGCTGATATTGACCAATTTCAATAATTCCCATTTTACATATATAAAAATGGAGTAGTAAAGAAGTTACGTTGCATGTACAGGGTCAAATAATTAGTATTGAATCCAGGACTTGAATATAAGAAATTTATTTTTCAAGCTTGTGCCAGCATGATTTGCCTTGATTAGATTAATCATTCTTACCGTTGGTGTTTTAAATCCTGGTCTTTCATCTCCAATTAGAATATACACCACAAGTAATTTATAACTTAGTAAATACTGAAGTTTTACAATCTTTTTTTTTTTTTTTTTTTTGAGACAAAGAGAGAGAACATGAATGTGGGCGAGGGACAGAGGGGGAGAGGAGAAAAGAGAATCTTAGGCAGACTCCACACCCAGCATAGAGATCTCTCTATACATAATTTCATTCTAATATAATTATTATTAAATAGAGATATATAATTTTAATTCCAGTGAAGTTAATGCACAGTGTCATATTAGTTTCAGACATACAGTTTATTGATTCCACAATTCTATACATTACTCAGTGCTCATCACGATAAATGTACTCTTAGTCCCCTTCACCTGTTTCACCCATCACCCACATACCTCTGCTAGTTTCAGCAGGTGATTGTGTATCTAGCTCAGAGGTCGGGGAGGGAAATGGTGCTGGCAGCTCCTTTGTTCTTGGAGAAGTCTCCCAAAGATGTCTGCTCCTCCTGCACATGCTCTGAGATGAGTAAATTAAATTTCCTTCCTGTATACCCCTAGCATTTTTCAAACTGCTGTTTCTGTGCTGTATCTCACTGGGGCTCTTTGTTGTGCTGTCTCTTTAAGGGCAAGGACTCATTTTCCTCACCCTCCTGGCTCTCCCAGAGCTGAGCCCACTGATTTTTTAAAGTTCCACGTGCTAAAGCCCAGTAATTGTAAGAACTCACAAAATTAGGCACCTCTGATTTTCAAAGCCAAATATTACTGGTATTTTCTTCCTCTTGAGGGTCCGCTGTGCCTAGAGTACCTGGTTTGGGGTCTATTCCTCTCCCTTCTTCATGCCTGTGGCATCCCTCCCTCCCAGCGACAGTCTTATGGGTCAGTTTGCCTCCCAACCATGTCTCTACCCTTCCTAACCTCTTTAATGTGGACTCTTCTCTGCATTCAGCTGTGGAGAGTCTGTTCTTCCAGTCTTTTGGGGTTATTTACACTGATATGGCTGTTATCTATGTGTATTCATGGGACAAGATGAGCCTAGGATCCTCCTACTTTGCCATCTTCCCTGCAAAAATAGGATTAAGTGGTAACTGTACAAAGCTACTGGGAGCCCATAGAAATTACTGGATTGAAAAGTAAAATTTTGTAGGAATGTGCTTTGGAGAACACTGTAGATATAAATTTTTTTTTTTTTTTTTTTTTTTTTTTTTTTTTTACTGAGGTTGAGCTTGTGAACTACATGAGAAGGCAAATATTGTTTAATGATTATACATTCTGTAGACAGATCATGATGATGATAGGTAAGTAAGTAGGTAGGTAGAAAATAAGCCATGTCTCTTCTAATATACATCTTTTTTTTTCTAAAATTTACTATGCTGGGCTACTGACAAGGTGCCTTGAAAACAATCAAATACATGAAAATGGAAAATAGAATTGTTTCAGATAAAGACCAGTGATGTATATATGTATGCACCTTGGTGTAAAAACATACATTGTATAAGTTTTGGCACTGGATGGGCCTTAAGAAGTCAAAGCCAAGGCATTATCTTTACCTATCTGGGAGCTAATGTCCTCAGAGGGCCACATGCTTTGCTACAGATCACACTGTTAGTATCCTCTGCTGCTTTACCTGTTATTCTAATACTAATACTTGTCTAAGACTAATACTAAAATATGTAACATATTTTGAGTATATGTTAGATGCCAAGCACAGTGGAAAGCACTTTACCTATGTTATCTCAATTTTTCCTGTCACTCTGTTATGTATTTGTTTTACAGAGGAGGAAGTAGAGGTAGAGGTTACATCATTAGTCCATGCTGAGACTGGTACTCAGATGAAGGAAAGTCTCAGAAGGTTATGTTGATACCGTTTATATCATCATGTTGTTACTGTCCTGTCAGAGGAAAAAGGGGATACAAGAAAAGCCATTTAAAGGCATAGATGCAGCTACATACCATTTTACAATGTAAGTGTCCTGGGATTGTTTATACTCCTCACTTGACTTCAGATGTGAGTAATAAGTTGTCATTCAGTGCATGTAAAACTCCCAAACACATAATATACCTAATGACCTTGCCCAGTGCCAGATGTTTTCTGGGTCCTCAAAAATGTTAACTCTCTTTTGACCAGTCTACAAATTTAAATACCATTCTATTTCAAATTGTACTCAGTTCAAATCTTTATTGAATGCTTTCTTGAACCAAAACTTGTTTTTTTGCAGTAGGAACAAATGAGAGACTGTAGACAAAAATTAATAAGCTTGCTTACTATTTCAGCATTGCTGTCAATATATGAGGAGACCTAAAACACTATAAAAACTTCCTGACAATCTAAGCAAACTATGTCAGGGGCACCTGGGTGGCTCAGTCAGTTAAGTATCCAACTTTGGCTTAGGTCATGATCTCATGGTTCATAAGTTCAAGCCCCACATCAGGCTCTGTGCTGACAGCTCAGAGCCTGGAGCCTTCTGTAGATTATGTGTCTCCCTTTCTCTCTGTTCCTCCCCTGCTCGCACTCTCTCTCTCAAAAATAAAGATTTTTTTAAAAAAATTAAGCAAAATATGTTAAAAATCCATAAACGATGGATATAAAGGTTCAGTTATACCAAATGAATAAATTCCAGAGATCTCTTGTACAACGTAGTGCTTATAGTTAACATTACTGTATTGTGTACTTAGAACTTTTTTAAAAGGAAAATCTCATGTTGTATTCTTATAAAACAAAAACAAAATACCCAAGGAGGCACAAGAAAACTTTTAGTGAGGCATATGGTATGTCTGTTACCTTGATTGTTGAGATGGTTTCACATGGATTTGCCTGTGTCCAAACTCATCAAATCGTATCCATTTAATGTGTACAGTTTTTTTTTTTTTTGTATATCAATTATACTTCAAAGTTGCTTTTAAAAGAGAAATTTTTCATCTCATATTTGAGTTGTCAACCTTACTGGCATACTCTGTTCTTTCTTTCTTTTTTTTTAAGTT
This sequence comes from Herpailurus yagouaroundi, assembly GCF_014898765.1. Lineage (NCBI taxonomy): Eukaryota > Metazoa > Chordata > Mammalia > Carnivora > Felidae > Herpailurus > Herpailurus yagouaroundi. The sequence continues at coordinate 44,030,750 of NW_024412404.1, forward strand.
TATTTTGAGAGAGAGAGAGAGAGACAAAGAGAGGGTGATGAGTGGGGGAGTGGCAGAGAGAGACACAGGACTCCATCTCACAAACTGTGAGATGATGACTTAAGCCAAAATCACGAGTCAGTTGCTTAACCAATCGAGCCACCCAGGCACCTCTGGAATAATACTGTTCTTAATAGTACCTTGTTTTCCTTTAAATGACTGTAAAATAGGTAGCAATGTATCTTTTATTCCTCATTTTTACTAACTTGTATTTTCTATTTTATGTTGACCAAGTTAGCTACAGGATAGCAATTTCATTCACCTTCTTACAGGAACAACTTGGCTTTTTAATTTTATCTTGTGTTTGTCTCTCATAACATTGATTTCTGCTCTAAAATGTATTTCCCTTCATTGATTCATTTTACGTTTAAATTGTTTTTCTTTGTTCCCTCATCTCAAGGTGGAAGTTTAGAGCATTGACTGTAGCTCTTTTCCATTTCCTGATATAATCATCACAACTATTATTTTCCTCTAAGAAGGACTACAAATTAATCTCCCAAATTTTGATATATTGTGAATCATCACTCAGTTAAAAACACTTTGTAATTTTCTTTTTTATTTCTTCTTTCATTCATGGACCATGTAGGAGTTTTTTGCTTTGCTCTAGTTTTGGAGATGTGCTAGAGATCTTTTTGTTCTTGTGTTTTAATCTCACCATAGTCAAAGAATGTTCGGTACTGTAGTTCAATTTTTGAAAACTTTTAAGACTTGTTACATGGCTCTTTATTGCTCTTTATAGGTGAATATTTCATGTGCATGTATAAAGAGTGTTTATTTTCCAGGAGTTAGGTGTAGTAATCTATGAATGCCAATTAGTTCATGTCAGTTAATAGGATTGTTCAAAACTTCCATATTCTCATGAGATGCCTCAGTGGCTCAGTCAGTTAAGCATCGGACTTCGGCTTAGGTCCCGATCTGAGTTTGAGCCCTGCTTCAGGCTCTTTACTGACAGCTCAGAGCCTGGAGGCTGCTTTGGATTCTGTCTCCCTTTCTCTCTGCCCCTACCCCGCTCACGCTCTGTCTCTGTCAAAAATAAATAAAAACATTAAAAGAATTAAAAAAACCCTTCAATATTCTCACTAAGTTATTATCCTATCTATTACAAAGGAAAAGATATTACAGCTCTATAACATAAATTTGTCTGTTCTCTTGTTGGTTTTATCCACTTTTACTTTTTATAAAAAAATGCATACACACTTCAATTGGTTATTCGTTCTTGATCAATTGACGCTTCTTTCTGGAATGTTCCATTTTGTCTCTGGTAATACTCTTTGTCTTGAAGTATATCCAATTTCTTTTTCGTGTGTGTGTGTGTGTGTGTGTGTGTGTGTGTGTGTGTGTTTTGAGAGAGAGAGAGAGAGAGAGAGAGAGAGATGGAGTGTAAGCAGGGGAGGGGCAGAGAGAGAGACACACACAGAATCTGAAGCAGGCTCCAGGCTCCTCGCTGACAGCAGAGAACCTGATATGGGTCTTGAACCCAAGAACCGCGAGATCATGATGTGAGCTGAAGTTGGATGCTTAACCCAGGTGCCCCAAGTATATCCAATTTCTTAAGCTTAGTACTTTCACAGTTTAAGTTTTTTCTTTTACATACTTTCAACTTCTGTCCTATTTTATGTATATCTGATTTTTATGCAGTGTAAGAATATTTGCCTTTATAGCTGGTCTTTTCCTTCCAGTCTTACAATCCCTGCCTTTCAAATAAAATATTTAGTCTGTTTGCATTTGACATAATTAGTGATATGATTGTATTCAAGTTTACCATTTTGCTATTAGTTTTCTATTGTCCTATTTATGTTCTGTGTATCTTCCCTGTCAATTTTTGGCTGCTTTTGTGTGCTTTTGGAATACCACTTTATCTCATGTATTGACATTTTAATTCTACAGTTCCCATTAAGTTTTAGTGTTTGCTCTAGAGTTTATATTATATGTATATATATATATTTTTTTCTTTTCTCAGCCTACATTTAAATTATATGCAAACAACATTATAATACTATAGCAGCGTCCCTGTGCTTCATGCTCTTATCTTTATATATTTAAATTCCATATGTTATCAGCTCCATAATACACTCTTATTCCTTTTACCTTTATATTCAACATTTAGTTGTCTTTGCGTGGTCTTATAAGTTGAGCGCTGGGAGTTTTTAAATCTCTCTCTCTCTCTCTTTTTTTAACAGTACAACTCTGAATTTCTTACACTGCCATAGACTGATAATGTTAGTCTTATAAATCATTGAATTTGAATGAGGTTTGATTACAGTTTTGGTTGGATGAATTTTATCCCCAAATTAAGTGCTTTGAATTTGTTTCAGACTTCTTCTAGAAGGACCTTAGGACCAAAGACTGTAAGATTTCTAGACCTCAAGACTGTGAGACTTCAAGGTTGGTAGACTTCAAAACTGTAAAACTGATAGATTTTTAGGGAGACTTCTTGATTTTGAGACCATGAGTTTCCAAGCTTGGAGATTGTAAGACCATAAGACTATGATTCCTGGAAACTTTAATATTGCAATACTGTGGAGTCTGGGACTGCAGAACCATGAGATTCTGAGATGATGTGAGTATAAATCCACATGACAGTGAGATTTTGAGATAATGAGAATTTGAAACTTTACTTCTACTTTTAAGAGATATACTTCTAATTTTCAGCCTTGCCTCCACATCTATTTACACCTGAAAAGTTTCCTTATAAGAAAATTACTTGACAGATTATTTTTGCATTTGATTCAAATTCTACAACCCAATACACATACATGTTCATCAACCATTCATTTGGTTATAAATTCGTCTTTCCCCTGCCCTTCTCCAAAATTAGCAACTGGCCAAGCTTGAAAATCTCTTTTGTATTACTCACCTAGTATCACCAGGGACTCAACAACAAGCTCCAAAGAACCCAGTTTTCCAGCCATGTTTTATAGGTGCTGCTTACCACCAGAACGTAAGACCAGATGTCAGAAGCCCAAAGCTCCAAATAAGCCCTTCTGACCCAGTTTTTGACCCATTTGCTAACCCTCCAGATGAGCTCAAGATCATTACCATCTAATTGTAATAACAACAACATCAACAACAAAAAACCCACACACCTACCAGCCCATGACAGAACCAACTGTGCTCCTTTAAGGGAAGAAAAGAAATAGCTCTAATTTGAAGAAAACTCCTTTCCATTTCATGAAAAACCCTGACATCAGCTTGCTTACTAGCCCCTTAATTGCCCTAACTCCATAAAACACTGCCCATGAGACCTAATGGAGAGAAGGTGCCTTTAGAGCATGACATCCCCTTCTCCATTGTCTAGCCATTGAATAAATTACCTGCTTACCATCAAATACTGTTTTGTTATTTGTCTATTTGGTGAATGGTATTGAGTAAGGAAAGAATCTACCACGTAGGTAACACTAAGAAGGATTTGTCAGTCTAGAGTTTAGATGCTTTTTGCCCTCAGATCTCAATGGCTTTAAAAAAAATGTGATTTCCCCCCCCTGTTATTTCTTGACAGTTTGGTGGGAGTAAAGGTCTTTAATATTCTTATATTTGCTAATCATAAGTTGAACTTTCATTGAATTCTTAATTTCAATTATTACGCTTTTCAGTTTCCATCTGATTTGGTTTTATAGTTGCCAGTTCTTTGCCAAAATTCTCCCCATCTTGTCATTTAACTTTGTGAGCATGTTATTAATCACAATTATTTTTAAATGATTGTTTGACAACTCCAATATCTGGATCCCCTCTGACTCTATTGTTTTGTCTGCTTTTCACTTGCTCCTGGTCAGTCACGTTCTTTTACATGCTTGCTATGACAGTTATCAAGCTATTATCTCTCAGCCTGAAACCCACCATTCTGTACTATGCTCCAAGGGTGAATATGCAAAAAAAAAAGAAAAAAAATTCTGAAATGCCTTCTAACTTCCTATTAATATCTGCCCATAAAGGCACTAGAGGGAGATTGGAAGGTTGGAGGGAGAAGAAGGGAATTTGTCTTGCAAATTTGCTTCCTATCTGTTCTCTTTTTCTATCACTATCATTTTCCTCGTGATTCTTCACTAGAGAGCAGATGTTGGTTTAGGTAGCAGCAATTGAATCCAGTTTCCAGTTCTTCAGACAAAGAACCAGCCTTAATACAATTGCTTGGAGAGTCCAGCATCAGCCAGGCAGGATTATGGCCTGAAAAGCCTGGGTCTCAGTCCCCCAAGAATCCTCTTCCAAGATTAGAGACATGACTGGCCAATATTAATCCCTTCTTAATATCTTAATTTTATTTGAGAGACCTCTCTTCCAATATTTCCAATATTTCCTTGAAATATTTCCAGCTTCTTTCTCTTGTTCTTCCAGTTGTAAATAAGGTAGCTGCTTCTGCACATTTTAACTTATGACATTGAGAGTCCTATCTTTTGCCTTTCAGTTCTTCAATTTCCACTGAAAAAATTTTTATATGAAATCATTTCTACTGAAATTCATTGTATGGTCTCTGCTTCTTGAATGGACCCTCAGTGAAACTGTTGTTTTCTTAATGGATGCTAGATATTTTGCATTATACCATTTACAAACAAAAGTCCAAAGAGGCCTTTTGCTAGGGAGGTATTTTAATTGGGATTTGAGCTAATTCAAAGCTAACTTGCAGTAGGAGCCAGTTTCTATCTAATTCACACTTAGGTTTACAATATAGCTTTTCAAGTCCCCCAGTAAAGTTTCATTTGTGAACAAGAGCCCCTCTGTTTGGATGGCTTCTCAATTCCAGTTTTAGATCCAGACCTATGAGACTGCCCATCATATTAGCTTCTATTTTATGCTCAGATTTTTAACCTCTCACTTGGTGTTTTCAAACCAGCAAATGCTCAAAGGGAAAAACTATACCAAATGTTGGGTTCACCATTTTGGGCTTTTCTGCTTTCTGGAACATTGGCCCTAAAAATTCTCACTGTCTTGGTAGTTCCCTGACTTCAAAAAGCTAAAATGATTTTTTTTGTTCCAATAATTCTGTTTTTCTCAGTGAGAAGATCAAACTAAAACTAGCTTACATTGCTCTTGTTTTTGCAATGCCAAAGAGAAAACGTACAAGTCCTTGTAGTTTCCTTCAATTGCCCTCCACCCCTCTGTAATGACTTTTTCCTAATAATCCAGTAAGGTAAAATTTTAGGGATTCCTTCCCAAGACCTGTCATGATTCCCTGATCTTCCATTTTAAGTTATATTCTCCCTAGAAGAAAACAAACAAAAGTTCCATCTCAATACCAAGTATTTGAGCTGGATTGCTAGAATGTAGGTTAAGAATTCATGTTGTTTGTATTCTTGGATCAAAGGAGATGTCAGGAAGTGATATGAGAGGACTGTCTCCTTTTTTTTTTTTAATTTTACTATAATATATTATCTATTTTCAGGGACTTCTAATCTCAATCAAAATTTAGGATTATAAATTCAAAAGTGATTTTGAGATTAAGAAGTCTGGGTACATACAACTGTGATAATCGGAAAATAGTTTTAAAAGAGTAAGAGAGAAGCAGAAGTTAGAATTCTGGTTGCTAGGGCTTGGGGTGATAGGAAATGGGGAGTTCAATGGGCATAAAATTTTAGACATGCAGTTGACAAAGTTCTAGAGAGATGCTGTACAACACTGTGCTTACAGTTAACAATACCACACTCTACACTTAAAAATTGTTGAAGAGGGGAGATCCCATGTTACATGTTTTCTTACCACAATCATAAAAAATTTAAAAATGCTGCATAAAGATGCATATATGTATATTAAAAATAATATAAAAGCAAACTGAAGACAGAGGCACCTGGGTAGCTTGGTTAAGTGTCCGACTCTTGGTTTTGGTTCAGTTCATGATCTCACAGTTCATGAGTTTGAGCCCCACATCTTGGGATTCTCTCTCTCTCTGCCTCTCCTCCCCCCCAATAAATAAATAAACATTTTTTTGAACCTGAAGAGAGATATAAAATAGACGTTTTCCAGAGGGGGTTATTTTTTGGTGTTATTATAAAAATGCTTTCCCCACAGTCATTTGAGACATTTTCTTCTCAAATGTTTAGTCATAAACTAACGTTTAATCTAAAAAGAGAGAGAAAGGGAATGAGTCTGTCTTCATGCTGTCAATCTATTTAGTCTATTCAATTTGCAACAGCTTCATTAATAATTATATTCTCTCTGTATCCATCGACACACCCTACAGCCATCTCCGCCCCAGTTTCTTCTCTCTGATTGCTGAGAATATGCATGTAAGTAGATTCATTAAGTAGATTCATTAAGTAGATTCAGTCTTCTTCATATCCCCTCAACAAAATCGAGGCAAACCAGTTGTAAAGGTGATATTTGTTGGCAAAGTAGAGAGACCATAATTCACTAGGGCCACTAGGGTGGCCATTCTAGAGAACATCATGGTAGTACTGAGTCAAATTAAGTGCGCAGAACCCTACGACACAGAGATCCAAGTCTTACACAGGTTCATAAGGAAACATGGATCAGAATATTTAGAGATGCAGGCAGCCCATTATTTAAACACAGGACAATTATAATGTAGTAAATGCAAAGTGTGGGATATTGTGTTCCAAGTAGAAGCAAAAATCACACACAATCATGCATACACAATAAAAATGATCTTTTTTAAAGATCTTAAAATGGTGTTAAGAGTAAAAAGATACATAGAATTCTATAGTATATTAAAATTAAAAAAATATGTAATGAAAAATGTAAAAATTAAGTATATAAATAGAAGAATAGTTTAAAATATTTCAAAAATTATCAAAATTAAAAGCTTAAAAATACCCCCCCCCCAAATGCATGCACTCTACAACAATATATAGAAATTCACAGATAGGGGTGGCTAGGTGACTTGGTCTTTTCAGTGCCCAATTCTTGGTTTTGGTTCAGGTCATGATCCCAGAATTGGGGATCGAGTCCTGTGTCAGGCTTCATGCTCAGTGTGGAGCCTGCTTGGGATTCTCTCTCTCTCTCTCTCTCTCTCTCTCCTTCTGCCCCTCTTCCCTGCTCATGGTTTCTCTCTCTCTCTAAAATTAAAAAAAAATACAATAAAATAAAGAAATTCCCAGGTATATTTAGAACCCATTAAAATAGTGACCTGTGAGCAGGAGAAGAATGCTAGTTACAATCGGGACACAGGGGGAGAATACATAAATAAACAAGTAGACAATGGAGGAACCAATAAAGATGGTGTCCTGAATTAAGGACTATGAGTAACTTTCCATCTGTACTATTTTAAGGGAAAAAGAAGAAAAAAAGCCTTTAAATGAAAAAACAAAAAATATGAAGGGAATTTTGGCCATATCTCAATTCTCATTAGGCTTCAGACTAGCTACTCTTTCTTTTCATGATTTTCTTAATGCATTTCATATTTGGTTCCAGAGTTTAGTTCTCTTAATTGAAATATGTTCCTGCTATTTTGAGTATGTTATGTGAAGATAATGTGACTTAACCTTATAGTATAGTTTCCTTAAGTGCTTAGTTCCTCTCAATGGTTATAAGCAATAGCTTCTCTTTCAAATTGCCCTTGGATATGATTTTACAATTTTTCCAGCAGCTGTACAAGTCACTGAGCACAATGTCCAATACTATTTAATTATACTTATTCAGAAGGAAGTTGGGTGGTAATTGTCTTTGGCCTTTCATTTTCATGTCACAGCTGACACAGAGCAAATAGCAGTTGAGGCCAGACCCCCTTCTTCAGTATTTATTAAGCAATAGCCAAACCAGCCATGCTATCCCTGATTATCACTGCAGTGTCGGGACCACATCCCATAGTTGTTTTGTATAGGTTGTTCATTGTTCAAATGTGCACAGCCAAGAAGGTAATGAGGACTGAAATCCAGCCCACACCCTGCTAACCTGGCTGTGTGCACATGGGCTACACCCTCTCACAATGGAAATTCCTTGCTCTAATTCATAAGAAGGAGCCATATGGACCAGCAGTATCTCTATTAGTGTCTCACTTTACCCCATCCCTTTGTACCCCAGTTCCTTCTCATCTCTTTTTAGTCCATACCTATCCCTGAACTAAGGAGAGGAGAGAGAATCTGCAAGACTTTTCTTCCCTGTTGAGGCTGGGGACATTTTTCTTCATCAAAGCTAAGTGAGAGGGGCTCCAAACTATACAAAGGAAGAGTGCTTGGAGTATCAACAATAAGGGGACACTGGCGTGTCACTCCTTCCTGGTATTGTTCAGTTACGGAATGTGTAGGCACTGCAAAGGAGTAGAAATATGTTTTCTGGTCTTGCTGGAGGCCAAAATTTCTTCCCTAGACTTGGGAGACGTTCCCAAAGAGACAAGGAACTGCTTCTCACCTGGAGATATTTGAAGGCAGAATTGTTCAGGTTAATAGAACAAGCTGGAATCATTTGATAGTATGCTTAGGATGAAGGGGGTAGGACTCACACCCAACCTATTTCATATGGCAAAGAGTTACATTAAGGGTGATTACATTAGATCAATCAGATCTCAGTTCTGGAGCAGAGGTAGAGCAAAACCTACCAAACTGAAGCCAACCACACAGGTGTTACCACAACGGAGGAGCAGTCATTCTCCAAAGGAAAACTTGAGTGATATTAGCAAATGGATGTGGGTGACCATGGATGACAGAGAGAATGCCAGAGTTCTGTACTTGTAGGGTGTGAAACAACATCTCAGCAGTCACTTGTGCTTTCAAGTGAAGTAAAAAAACCTTGAGTAGAGCAAGGGCAAGAGCCATGTGGTTGCCCACGTGGCTTCTGAGAGAGAGGACTAAGTGTGCGGAAATCTCGGGGTTGTAAGGAGATACAGCTATTTCTCTCAGGGTCCTTAGCATTGAATGGACCAGAGACCAGAGTGTGACTTAATTTCAGCCTCATGAAAACAACTCCTATGTTTGCAGAAAATCACCATATTGGTAGATAGCATCAGTAACAAATGGAATTAGCCTGACTCATGGTAAGTCTGTAGATACCTTCCTGCCACTGACACTCTTCCTTCTTTCCTACTCCCTCTCTCTTCTGCCTCTACATAGAGGGACTTGACACAGAGGTGGGAGGAGAGGCGAGGTATTCCATAATCAGACCGTGCAACCCCCACCCCTCTAAGGTTTTGGGATGTGAGGATCTAAGATAAAACCATGCATCCCATTCACATCCCACATCCCCTGCAGTGGGGCTGTTGCACGGAAGGGAGGAGTTGGTGTTTGAATTGTATTTGAAGCCAGAGTCTTAAATCAGTCTGGGCTGTGTGCATTTTCTAATGACCTAAAGTGACTGTAAAGCCACAGAATCTACCTAGGGGATCAAAAAAGTGTGGTTTGACAGAATATGTTTGAACACAGGAATTGAAAAAAGGATAATTAAACCATTCTATTTTTATACTTAAAGTTCACAATGTTCAATAAAACAGGAAATATCCAGTTATCAGGTAAACCTAAAAATACTTCCCCTTGAGCCTTAAGAAAAGAGACCTAGAAAAAGAAAGGTGCTGTAAATTTAAAGGCAATGTATTACATTGGAGGGCATTTCTGGCCTTTAAAATCTTTCCTATCTCGTTTCCCTTGAGAAGGCACTTTGTAGGATTGATATGAGGGGAACATGGGCCACTTTTCAATCCTTCAATGCCATTTGTTTATCCAGCAAGAATTTGTCATCACTCTTTGTGCAAGCCCTGGCTTGAGACACCATGTGTGTTGAAGTGAGGAGGAAAGATTCAGTATAGCATATAAAGGTTCCCCTATACCCTATGGAGAGATCAGAGTGCAAAGATTAAAAACTGAACCAAAAGACAACACTCAATCAGTGACAGATGACCAAGTTCCAAATGGTATGAATGGGTCATGCCACTCTTGTAGTAAAGGCTGTCAATAACATCTCAAACCTTTTAGAACAAATGCAAGTTACCCCCACTTCACCCATGGTGTAATGATCTTTCAAGATTGGACTCTTCTATCTAACCATTCGTTAGGATACTGTCTTCTCCCTCTGCTGGACTCCCTCTACAATGGTCTTATGGCACTTCTTAAGAAACATGTGTTTTTTTCTGCTTTAAAGTTTGTCCTTGATTTTCACTGTATCCCAAATACTCTTTCCTGGCCTCCCCAGATGGAAAACCTATCTCAACTTTTGTACAGAGTGATAAACATAGCCTGGTTTGTCTGGGACTATCCTGGCTTTAGCACTTAAAGTCCCATTGCCAAGCAGCCCCTTGGTCCTGGGTAAACCTGGATGTGTTGTCACCCTACCTTCAGGTTTCTGGGATTTAATGTCTCCTCTGAAGAGAGACATTCTCTCAGCACTTTGTTTATAGGATTATTTGAATAAGTAACTATAAATTTGATTATATCATAAAGAAAAATATCTCCAAGAAAAATACACTATGATCAAAGCAAAAGGACAAATGGTGTCCTGGGGGAAAACGTGCATCTGATGTCGCTGACAAAAGTTAATATTTAAAGAACTTCAAAAAAGACAAAAGAGGGGTGCCTGAGTGATTGGATTGGTTTCAGCTCAGGTCATGATCTCATGGTTTGTGAGTTCCAGCCCCCCATGGGGCTCTGCACTGACAGTGAGGAACCTACTTAGGATCCTGTCTCTCTGCCCCTCCCCTGCTAGTGCTCTCTCTCTCTCAAAATAAATAAATAAACTTTAAAACACGAGAAGAAGAAAAATTCCAATTATTCCATAGGATGACAGACTACAGAAATGAATAGAATTCATAGGAAAAGTTACAAATGACTCTTAATCATAGGAAGCTAGTCTCCCTCTCACATATATAAGGGAAATGTAAATTAAAACTTCAATGCAATATAATTTCTTGCCTATGGACCAGAATTCCAAGTTTTTCTTTTTTGTTTTTTGTTTTTTTTGTTTTTGTTTTTGTTTTGTTTTGTTTTGTTTTAGCATACTCTGTGAGCTCTGAGGAAACAGGTACTCTCATACTTTGCTGCTGAGGGTGCAAAGTGATAGAATACTTATGGTCAAAAATTTGGTAACATCTAGCAAAATAACATGTCTGTTTCATCTTCATGGTCACAGTACGGATCCCACTTTTAGGAATCTATTGCAAAGATTACATGCACAGAAATACAAATCATATTTATTGAAGAATTGGGAACAACAAAAAATTAGATCCAAGGTTGGAGCTGATGAGTTAGTTGTTAATAAATAGTTTTTGAAAGTGAACCTCAGGTATCAGTCCAGAAGCATTTTTGGTCAAAACAGCGGGTATCGTTGGTTTAGGCTACCAAATGCTACTGTAAAAACTAAACTAAGTCCTGCCCAAGAAAGTGGGAGCCTATTTGTATGTAACCTTCCTTCTGCCAGCAGATAGAGGTAGAAAGACCCAGGTCAATTTGAAAGCTCAAGGAGTCTTTAAATTTGTCCCCCAGCCAAGCAAGTCAGTGTGATGTATGATGAAACGGAAAATACAGGCATCCATCCCAAGTCTTGTTGAACTTCTTCATATTTGCAGAATCAAATACAATGTTCAAGCTAAATGAACCCATCTCTAGAGCAGGGGAGTTATTAGAATATTAAAACTGGAAGGGACCTTAGAGATGATGAAGTGGTTTATAACTAACTTTAGAAAACCACTGATTTTATGAAAGAGGAAGGTGAGGCCCAGAAAAGTCAAATCATTTTTATAAGATCACACAGCTGGGGGTGCAGCTAGATGGCTTTGGATAAGTTTAATAGTCAGCACTGTAATTATCAACACAACCTAGTATTAGGAGAAAGCTGTGAGACACAAAAATGGAGCAAAATAAGGAGGAAGTGGGTGTAGGTAAACCATGGAACATCAATGAAGATGCATCACTGGCCTCATAGATTTATTTCAAACCACCTCTTGCCTAAATTCCCATTCTCCACCCCATTTCAAATCTTGAGTTTATATGAGAACTAATGTAGGCTCACAGCCCTCTTAATCCCCACCTGTAGCCTGTATCTTCCATGGTTTAGATCTGTGTATATTAGCCTTCAGATTTTCCTTTGGGGAATGCTCTCCACACATCGTTGTAAGCGTCTGTGTGGTTTGAATTTGGGTGTGATTTACTCTACACTGACTCTAGAATGGGGCTGTGATTGTTCTACTGCAATCAGCATTAATTCAACTCTCTGCCATGGTGATAGTTAAAGAAATGGACATAAACACTGGCTGAAACCAATCAGTTCATGGAATTGCCTTAGTCATATTGCTTGGATATGGAAAGAGCATTTAAATTACATTGGCCCATGTAAATTATAAGGGCCCTGCCCTTATGTTTGTAGTAGGGTTTCCTTCTCTCTCCATCATTTTCCCCCTCCCTCTTTCCCTGCCACTATCTTTCTCACCTAGAAGCTGCTAAGAGTTATGCTGTGACAGTGTGAGCTTTGTTCTTAAGACAAAAAGGGTGGGGGGCACTGCAGGAAAAGGAGTGAAGAGAGAAAAAATCAGGTGACATTTCTGAACTACTAGATCAAACCAATTGCCATATCTACCCACCTACTTTTGAAATTATTATTCACATAAGCCAATACATTCTGTTAATGTTCAAGTCAATTTCAGCTCAATTTTCAGTTATGTGAAAACTAAAGGCTTCGAAACTGATAGTGGAGGCAATGCAATTTAGGGACAAGACTTAGAAGAAGTACACAAACCCAGATTCTACTCCAGCAACTGACTGTATGACCTCAGGTTAGTCATTATGCCTTTCTATACTACATTTTCCTTAGCTGTACATTTGCAATGAAATATTGTCCTTAACTGATATTACATGGTGTCGTGAGACCACATGAAGTAAGGGTGAGGAGTGAGAGAACTACAAACCCTGTGCATTTGAACTGTAGGTGATATTATTACCATCAGAAGATCTTGCAACAATCAACATGATTATTATAGTACATTGCTGCTTTTTCCTGCATTTCAAAAGACAGGAATAATTTATCAAGATTTGCACTTCTGCAAAGCACTTGATGAAAACAAGAGTGGAAGTTTCTAAAGCAAAGCGGATTTCATTAGGCTGTTTAATATGAGTATTTATAGCCAAATTGTTTCCCAATTGACTTAGCAATCCTCATTTGTGATTCATAATTCTTGGTGAATAATTGCAATTATCATCTGCTTAATGAGACAGTGATTTCCTCTCTGCCCCATCTTTATTTTCCTTTTGGTAAAACCTTGCATTCAGTGCTGTGTATGTCATAGAAAGTTGGTCCATTAAAAGCTGATTTCCTGCCAAATACCCAGAAAACCAGACCCAGGGGCAGAAGAAAAGTTCCAAATGTGAATGGATATAAACTATTCTGCAAATTAGCATCCTTTTTCAGATATATGCACAAACAAAAGTTTTATGATTGAAATGAGTATAAGTGGTTTTATATGCAGGCATGCTATAAATTGAATGTTTGAGTCCCCCTCCCCCGCGCAATTTATGTTCAAACCCTATATGATGGGATTTGGGGTGGGGTCTCTAGGAGGTAATTAGGTCATGAGGGTGCAGCCCTCATGAGTGGGATTAGTACTGTACTGAGAGGAGGCCAGAAAGCTAGTAAGCTTTCTTTCTGCCACACGAGAATGCAACAAGAAGTCAGCAGTTCTCAACCCAGAAGTTGCATATATATATATATATATATATATATATATATATATAGACAGTATGTCTGTCCATTTATTTATCTTTGATTCATTTCATCATTTTTTTGTGTGTTCACCGTACAGGTACATATTTTGTTAGATCTATACCAAAATATTTCATTTTTTTGTGTGATTATAATTGGTAATATGTTTAATTTTCAGTCTTTACATGTTCATTTTTAGAAACATAGAAACAAACACTTTTGGGGGTGCCTGAGTCACTCAGTCAGTTGAGCCTCCAACTTTGGCTCAGGTCATGATCTCATGGTTTATGGGTTCGAGCCCCATGTCAGGCTCTGTGCTGACAGCTCAGAGCCTGGAGTCTGCCTCCGATTCTGTGCTTCCCTTTCTCTGCCCCTCCTCCACTCACACTGTGTCTCTGTGTCTCAAAAATGAATAAACATTTTTTTAATTAAAAAAATAGAATGAAATCTTGCCACTTGCAACTACGTGGATGGAACTAGAGACTATTATGCTAAACAAAATTAGTCAATCAAAAAAATACAAATATACGACTTCATGAGGACTTTAAGATACAAAACAGATGAACATAAGGGAAGGGAAGCAAAAATAATATAAAAACAGGGACAGGGACAAGACAGAAGAGACTCTCAAGTACAGACAACAAACAGAGGGTTACTGGAGGGGTTGTGGGAGGGGGGATGGGCTAAATGGGTAAGGAACATTAACGAATCTACTCCTGAAATCATTGTTGCACTATATGCTAAGTAACTTGGATGTAAACTTAAAAAATAAAATAAAATAATAAAAAATAAACCATTTTTGTATATTGATATCACATCCTGTGACCTTATGAGCTGTAGGAGTTTTATTTTCATTGATTTCTAGGAAATCTACACCATTTCCATATTACAATAGACTGCTGTGTGGCCCACATGATCTGTGACTTGTTGGTCTGAAAGAATCCAGTTCTTGGGCAGCTCTGACCATCTTGTCCTTTGATGTCTCATGTCCAAAAGCTCATTGCCTATGGGGACCTTGTATCATGCCTCATGCTTTTCCAACAGTGTGTATATCTCTGTTGCAGATGGACCTGTTCCCAAACCATGGATGTCTATGTTGTGATTATTCTTTTTGGGCTTTCCATAAACTCCATGTGGTGTCTTTGCCCCTAATACATCAAGGTGTTGGTAATATAGCCCTTGTGGCAGGATTGTCTGTATGATAACTTGGGCCAGGTATATGGGGCCCTTTATTTATTTATTTTTAAGTCTCATTACTACTGGAAAGACCATGTTATCTAGCAAATGAATAAGAAGGATGTTTCCAAGTGTGGAATATGCTACCTTCAAAATCTGAAGAAACCTATAAAATATTTTGGTTTTTTTCTTACTAATGGGAGTTCTAAATATAAAAACTTGTCTCTTACTGTGAAGGGAATGTCCTCACATGTCCCAGAGCACTAGATTCCTAAGAACTGCACTGATGTCAGCCTCTAGAGCATGCATGTTTTCCACAGCCTCCAATTTGCCACTTCTTGCCTATGTAGGCTTCCTGTAGTCATATTCCTGATACAGTGTTTCAATGCACTGCTCTGCAGAATGTGCAGATGATCCAACTATCTTTGACAATGTTATGACAAAGGTTGGGAGTGTTAACATAATCCTGTTAGCATCACAAATATATAATGCCCCACATAAACTGCTTCTGATTCTTCTTCCTGATAGGAATGGGAAATAGGCATTCACTAATACTTGGATGGATTCCATAGTAACATTCTTTCCCATAGTGTGATCCGTATTGTATTTTAGGAACCGGAGCAGTGAAATAAATGAAGATTTGACAGGAAGTATCTCCCTTCATTCTTTGTTTTTTGAAGGTGACACTATATATCCTTTCACTTAGGATGCATTATTGTTGTTTTTTTTTTAATTTATTATCCTTGGGGAGAGGGAATTTCAAAGGTATGTATTTAATCTACCCCAATATAGTAGCTCTTATTCTAGGTCTAAGAACCAATATTAGGATTCTTACAACTTCAAGTATGTCCATTCCAAATATGCATTAAGAGACCAAGAAAATGATTACCAGGTTTGTCTGTGGACCCAGTGTGTCCGTTGTGAACCAGATTTAGGTTAGATCTTCACTTGTTACCTGCATCACATGTGCTCCCTACTCTAACAGGGGATCATGAGCATCAGTGTCAATGCAGACCATGTGTCTAACAATCTGTGTGTCAAATACTGATTGCCTGCTTTTTACTGATTGTTCTTTCCCCAGCATTAAGTAGTTGCTTCATGTACATGCTTTGATCCATATTCACCTGAAGACTTAAGAGTGAGGCCTCTGCATGTTGCCAGAGTGCTCTCTCTCTCTTCTTTTTGATACTCTTCCTTATAAATGTAACTATACAGGTCTCCCTGGAAACTCAAGCTCCATATTTAACTCCAAGACACCAGTAGTCTCCTGGGTTCTCTTTCCCTGCACCACAGCCTAGAGACACAGTCCAGGTGTAAGATGAGAGGCAATTATAGGTCTCATCTCATCTGTTGTTCATCACTTTGGGGTCTCTGTCTTGCACTGTTTTCCAGTACTTAAAAAAATCTCTGTTTTATGTATGTTTTCTAGTTTTTTTCTATTTGGCTAAGGCAATTGAGTAAATTCAGTTCCACTTCATCTTGGCCAGAAACCAGAATTACATTTTTGTTGTTTTCTTTTAAATACCTTAAACCTTTCTTTAAGTAGTTATTTGATAGCTGTCTACTTATTTTATAGCTCTTGTTTTATTATGAATAAGGACTCCTTTTTTTCCCATTATGCTCCTTGATTTGTTATTACTGGCATATAGGAAGACTATTAATTTTCATATGTTACCTTTATGTTTGGATAACTTGCCAAATGAAAGTCTTTTATTATTCATAGAATTTTTCAAATGATCCTCTTAGATTTTCTAGGGTGATAGTTAATATCACTTGCAGAACACAAACATTGTTACTTAATTTCCAAAAATCTTATTTCCTTTTTATTTCACTGACAATATTTTTACCATTGAATTAATAGTAGTTTAAAGCAAGTAAAATATTGTATTTGGTTTAAATTCCAATGATTCTAGTATTTCACCATTAAATACAAGGTTTGCTCTAGGTTAGTTAGATTAGTTTCTAGAAAAAACTTTATATTAAGTTAATGGAATTTATCTATTCCTAGTTTCTAGGAATGGATGAATTTCATCAAAGTGTTTAAAAATTATTTGGATTGTCTTATGTTCCTTCTTTTTTAATCATCAATACTGTGAATTATATTAGTAGATTTCCTAATGGTAAGCTATATAACCTTCCTGATAAAAATCTTCATTAATTATAATATACCATTCATGCTTATTTTTAAAATGTTTATTTACTCTGAGAGAGAGAGTGCAAGCAGTGGGGAGGGGCAGAGAGAGAGAGAAGAGACAGAGAATCCCAAGCAGGCTCCATGCTGTCAGCACAGAGTGCAATGTGGGACTCAGTCTCCTCAGCTGAACTGAAATCGAGAGTCAGATGCTTCACCAACTGAGCCACCCAGGCACCCCCATTCATATTTTAAAGTATAGTTGGATTCAATTTTATATTAGTTACCTAGAATATTTGCATATTTATGAATTATTTTGGTTGCCAACTGTATTTCTCAAACTGAGATCCATGGACCAAGTATTCTGTACATTTAGTCTCATATTGTGTCCTAGTTTGCTGATATTCTAAATTTATACACATCTAAGCATAATCGTGAAAATGTGGGTCACCACCCTACAACTGAGAACTTATATGTGAGTCCAATGTCCTACTTTGCCTTTGTGCTTAAGATGGATTTCTCACCAAGGATAGATAAAAAAATAAGGTTTCAGGGGATAGCTCAGTGTAGGGCATTTGGCTCCAAAAAAATCACAAGGTACACAGACAACAAGGGGTAGGAAAAAGTGAGAGACTTGGGTCATTCTTTTTTTTTTTTCCCCCACGGCTCAAAATATATATGGTTATAAACAAGTCTGTCTCCCATCTGTGTCCACCTAATTTCTCTCCCACAGAAACTGCTATGGTCATTTTCTATATAGTTCCAGATATATCATATGTAATACCAACATATAAGCGCATATATATATATATATATATATATATATATATTCCAAGTTAGTTAACATATAGTGTAATAATGTAATAATGGTTTCAGGAATAGAGTTTAGTGATTCATCACTTACATATAACACCCATTGCTCATCCCAACAAGTGCCCTCCTTAATGTCCATCACCCATTTAGCCCATGCCCCCACCCAACACCTTGAAGAACATATTAATATGGGAAAACCAAGCTCAGAAAAATTTAATTGTGGCAGATAATAATTTATTAAAGTTACTTTTGTGTGCACTGTGTGGATCAGAAGTCCTTGGCACTTCCTACACATTTCTGGGCTCACTCTGTATTAAATGAATTAGAATCTATAACGTCGGGGTATGGACATTAATATATATTTTTAATCTTTACAAATAATTCTAATATGCAGCCAGAAATGAGAACAGATGTAAATTTTTCCCCAATATATATTAATTTGTAAAAATAAATGAAATTATAAATAAGTAATGAAGATTTTTGTCTGCTCCTATTCTAGCAATAAAAGGTAAAATAGCCATTTAATGCCTGCTTTAATATTTCCACAATGCTGATTTATTTTCAGGTGAACTAGGCATAGCAACAGATTTGTTATATGGCACCTGATTAACATTAAAATTCATGTTTAAAGAGTACAAGATTGCTCATTAGCAGTTTTTGGAAAATTATGAGTTGTGATGATTTGTAACTACTAAATCAAACCCTGAAATTAGTAATTCTTTAAAAAATATATTTATGTGAACAAGCATACTCATTATCAGTTTTATTAAACTTAAAAACAGAAAAAATAGACCTTTCTTCTTTCAAATACTCTCCCACTTACTTAATGTAATGGTTGAGATTGAGTGGCGAAGAATATATTACTTTATACTGTATCATTTTTAAGTACGCATGTAATTTATGTGCATTTGTTTTGGGGTTTTAGGTAAAACAACTATAACTAATATGGAATTGTAACTTACTTTTTGCCTATACATATATAAGGAACATAATAAATATGTAAATCAAAATGCGGTTCTGTAAGATTTTTTTCCTTTTTTTATGCATATTTTTATTGATTGATTGATTGATTGATTGATTGATTTTTGAGAGAGAGAGTGGAAGCAGGTGAGGGGCAGAGAGAAAGGGAGACACAGGATCTCAAGCAGGCTCCCAGCTCTGAGCTGTCAGCACAGAGCCAGGTGAGGGACTTGAACTCACAAACTATGAGATCACGACCTGAGCCGAAGTCAGAAGCTTAACCCACTGAGCCACCCATGCACCCTAGGATTTATTTTTTTATTGAAAGTAATTCACATATTACTAAAATGTGAGAAACTTTGTGCAATATATAGTGTGTGTGTGCATGCACATGTGTGTGCATGCCCATGCTGTCTATTTAATTTTGTTTTCAGGCTTATTTTGTTTTTGATTGAGATACTTTTTGTATTTTACTTGTTATTATAATTTAAATATCTAAGAATTAGGTCACCTTTGGTGATATGCTGTAGGTCTCTGGTAAAACAAACTAGGTTTAGCTCCTTTTGGGGGAAGGTACTAAATGTAGGACTATCTCTATCTCACACTTATCCATTTAGATTTCTAACTCCTATTGCGAATAGATCTGCTGGATTTTCTAGCTTAGACTTATAAGATACCATTCAGTATTCACTTATAATTGTTCAAGTAGCTTATGTATCAGTAGTCATATTGTTTTTCTTTTCTTAATGTTTATATTTTGCGTTCCCTTTCCCTTTTTCTCAGCCATTTTTTTTCGGAGGTTTGATCAAATTTACTGGCTTTATTTTGAAATACATAATCCACATCACTAATTTGTACTTCCATTTTTAAAATCTTGTGTGTCTTTTAACAAACATTTTTTTGTGTATGTACTTTCTCTTACTCTATATGTCTAATCAGCTAATGTTATGTAGTATTTATTTTCTCTTGTTCTAAAGATCTGTATCTAAAGAAAAGAGAACAGATGGAGGGGACAAAAATAGATGGAGATGTAACATTATTACCAATCAGGAAAGCTGGTTCAGGGGTGTGAAGGGAGAGCCCATAGGAACATGAAGCAATATAGAAATGAAAGTGTTGGAAAAAATAATGCATTCATTTATTAATTTTTTGGTTCAAGAGAGTCTACTTAAATATTCACTAAACCCTTTGATGGAGGGTTGTATGAAAATGCTTTTAGACCAAAGTCTGTGATAATAACAAATTTATACAGTAGGAACTGTAGATATTTATTTGCCAAAATAAATCACAACTGGAAGAGAAGAATGATAGAGTTTTGGAAGACAGAAATAGAAAGTCAGTTTGAAAAAAATAATTCACTGTAATTTTCATAATTATAAAAACATTTTGGTTATATATATATATTTATACATATTTAAAGGAAATACCAGGGTGCAATATAATTTGAATACCAAAATATCCATCTGTGTTTTTCTTCAACCAATTAATTATTGTAAAGTGATTTACAAATCCTATGTGCCACATGAATACTAAATGATTAAACTGAAAAATGGAAGCAGGAATATTGGTATTTAAGGGATTTATAACTTAGAATACTTACATATGGTTGAAGAAGAAGAAATTTAAAGTGCCCAAATGATAATTGGTGGAAATTCTCTAAGTATTCCTTTGATCTGAAAACAATAGAAAGTTTGGGTTGTACTTCTTTTTTTTTAATCTTTTTTTGTTTGTTGGTTTTAAATATCCTGGGGACTTAGGTAGCATTTTTGTGCCTCAAATGGTCCCACAAGAGGAACTTAAAAATACGTATACATGATTATTACTGACTAGGCAAAAACTAAGCCAGCTTATAATTATCTTCACAAATACTTGCACCTGCAAGTAATTCTACTCAAACTGCTAAACTAGCCTTATTAATTAGCCTGTTAATCATAGAGGAAGCAGAGTTCAGACTACCAGAAGGGTCATCTCTGTTTCTAATGGTTTCCCTACAGAAAGTAACCTGCAACATTTTGTAGAAGTCCCTTAGTTTGAACACATTGATCAGACCGTGTCCCTCTACATTAGGAAAACCAGCTTCTAAAACTATACCATGCATAAAATAAGCACTTGGTATATATTTACCAATGGATCAGATTATTGATGCAGGAAGTAGGAGAGGTCTGTTAGTTGGGCAGCCATTGAAAGGGCAGGAGAGAACACAGCAGCAAAAGTTTTACTCTCTACGGATATGCTACGGTTGAAGTTTGCTCAGAAAAGCACTAGAGATTTGACTTGAGAATTGCTTTCCATATGAGTAAGCCAAAGTTTCTGAGATTCCAATTGTTTGCTAAACCCTGTGTGCTGAGAGCTTGGGGCCCTTCATATGGATGCTCTTCCTACAGATAAGGAAATCATGACCCAGAAATGGTGAATTGCCCAAAGTCATATAGGTGCCGGACTTAGTTAATGATGTTTTTTTCTGCTGTGCCGATAAATACACTTTAGGTTGGAGTTTCCATGTAGAGGGAGAAGAGTAATGGCTTTATCCCAGTCTAACGTGTTAATGTTCTTAACACAATAAAAGCATAGATACTCAAAACATAAAATGACTTTAAAATTGCCCACTTAATCCTTCCTCTCTTTACTTCCCTGACCAGGAAACTGACAACCAGACATGGGGAGCGGTTTCTCAAAGGATATACAATAATTTATGTATATAATGATGCTGTCATCTTTGAAAAGTGAAATATGATCCATTTATACTCTTAACTAAGTTAGGGACATATTAATACATTTTAATTAAGTTCTCATTGGTCATCTATATTTACTAGTTTTTCTTTTATGTAAAGGCTTAATTATTCAGATCACTCTACCCTAAGAGACATGCAATAAAAGATAGATTGCTGACTTGTTGCAGAAATAAACAAACACATAAAAGTTGCCTATCACAAAGTGTCTGAAGCTCAATATTGCCAGTGATATAACTTTAAACAGCTTAATTTCCCCTTTTTATCAAAAGCAGTAAGCACTGTTAATGTCAGACACTTGCCTTCCTTTCTAGATACCAACATGTTTTTCCTGAAACCTTTCACATAACAACAAAATTGACTCATTGTTGCAAGCCTGTCCATTTTTGCCAGCTCTCCAGGAATCACTCTCTGATTCAGATTCCTCAATATCCATATTTTTTTCTATACAGTATGTTCCTTTATGCCATTAAATGTGATAAGCATGTTAATGATACGGCTTTTTTTTAAATGTTCATTTATTTTTGACAGACAGAGAGAGACAGAGCATGAGAGGGGGAGGGGCAGAGAGAGAGGGAGACACAGAATCCAAAGCAGGCTCCAGGCTCTGAGCTGTCAGCATAGAGCCCCACACAGGGCTAGAATTCACAGACCTTGACATCATGCCTGAGTTGAAGTCGGATGTTCAGTGGACTGAGCCACCCAAGCGCCCCCGGGAATGATACAGCTTTTCTTAACAGTACTCCATTATTCTCTTCCAGAATTTCTCTATGATGCTAATGCCCAATCAGTAAATTCAAATGCTGCTGATTACCAGAAAGTGGCAGTGGAAGGTTTTTGGATAATAACAAGTTGTTAGAAAGATAACAACCTCGTATTCCTTCTTCAAATGATCCTTAAATGGTTTTTTAACCAAAGTGTCAAGGAGTCTAGTTAGGGCATCAGGAATTACACCCAAGTTCATATGTGCCCAAGCAATGACGACCACCACTTTGTGCATTTCCATTACTTACAGAATTGTGAGGTTTCACACTGATTTCTGAGATGTTCATATTTAAAATATGAACAGATGACCATTTCCAAATTGATGAAACACTTCATTACCTGAGACATAAAGCCATCCACCTTCTATTCCTTAGTAAGGAGAAAAACAAAGACAAAACACTTTCCTCTTCACTTTTCCCACCGATAACCCTCGTTCTTACTGAGTCTGGCACGTTTCACCTGCTTTATTTTCTGAATTCAAGGATAAGCTCTTTGTGTTGTACTCATGTGGCCCCACATTAGCTTTCTCATTTGAATCCAATTTTATGAACTACATCAAAGCTCTTACTCCAAATTTTCAGTCATCTCAGGGTCAGTGCCGTTTCTGCCGAAGTCCCTCTAATGTTAATGGTGTAGTTTAAAATACTCTCACCTGCAGTTCACCAGAGTTGAGGTTGTAAGCAATTTTAGTGAAATTGACATGATTTTTTAACTTGTATGATCACCAGGCAATATCCTGTCTTACACTGTTTCCACAAGAAAGTTTCTCCAAATCTGGATTTTACTTTGACCACAATCCAAATGCATTGCCGCTTTGCCCTTAAAACTGCAGTTCTAGACCTCTGTGACTCCTTTGGGTTAGCTGTTGACTGTGGCCTGTGGCAGGTTCCCTGAGCTGGGGTGGGACCTCTGAGGGATGACAAGGCAGAAGATATTGGCTGGCTCTGTGCACACTGTGTGCACTCTCGTGTACTCTGTACATGGGCCACAGACAGACAAACGATGGATATCCTGTTCTAACCACATATATGCCAAAAAGTATTTTTTTTTCTCTGCCTTTCTGGATCACTCATTCGCAAACTTTTCTGGCTTTCTGTAGATTCTGTTTTACTCTTTTCATTTACAAAACACAGGGGAAGGGAGTAGATAACACAATTCTGTGTAAATAGTAGGAACTTAGTAAATATTGTCTTCATTGAATCATTGAGTGACAGACTGATAAACTGTTATGTCTTTCCTCAATCAATGGAAAAATGATTATTGAACCTCCATCAGATAAAATGTTTGTTTTGTTTTGTTTTGTTTTCAGGAACTATGCCCTAAGCATAACACTCAACCTATATACATTTAGAATAAAAAATAAATGACCAGGGGAGGAAGAGCCTGGAACACGAAAAGGCACATGCTTTGGGGGAATACATTCCATTCATCCTTATGGATTTTTTTTTCTTTTTCTCTGTCCCATTGAACTGCTTACATCTTTGGCAGATTGGTCACATTTCCTCTCTGTGTGGCTACCATGCCATTCTGGAGGTCTTTACCACTTTCATTCCCAACTTGATTCCTCCATGAGGCTGTTCCATAACACCCCTACTTACACTCCAGAGTTACCTGGAGTAATTCTACATTCTTATACAGTATATGTATGTGGGTTCTTTTTTGAAAAAGTAGCCTCTATCCCCACTGTGGTGCTCAAACTGCTGACCCTTGAGATCAAGAGTTGCACACTATAGCCACTGAGCCAACCAAGCACCCCTCCCATGGTGACTCTTTGATTCTTTTCTCTATTCATCTCCAGTTTGCTAGCAATAAGAAATTTGATGTAGAAGAGAAAAGAATTACTGTTCTCCAGTAACTTAAAATATAGTTAGATAAGTATAAAATACATCATGGAGAAAACAGAATAAGCAAATTTATTCCGGGTCATAATTCTTGAATTAGCACTACTGAACTCTATACAGTACCAAGAGATGTTCTATTAAAAAAGTTACACAATCATAAGGAAAATGTGGTTTATGTATACAATGGAATATTACTTGGCAATGAGAAAGAATGAAATCCTGTCATTTGCAACAACATGGATGGAACTGGAGGGTATTATGCTAAGTGGAATGAGTCAGTCAGAGAAAGACAGATATCATATGTTTTCACTCATGCGTGGAACTTGAGAAAATGGAGGACCATGGGGGAAGAGAAGGAGAAAAAATAACTTCAAACAGAGAGGGAGGCAAAGCATAAGAGACCCGTGAATGCTGAGAACAAACTGAGGGTTGATGGGGGGAGGCAGGGGATGGAGGAAATGGGTGATGGGCATTGAGGAGGGCACTTGTTGGGATGAGCACTGGGTGTTGTATGTAAGTGATTAGTCACAGGAATCTACCCCCAAAACCAAGAGCACACTGTATACACTGTATGTGAGCTAACTTGACACAAATTTTTTTAAAAAAAGTTACATAATCAAATGCATTTTGGAAATACTACACTATTGTATTTCACTTTTTCAGATTCCTGGTGTACATTAGCATATTAAAAGACCTGAGCAACTCTGTCTTATAATCACTAATTTAGCTTGATGAGTGCCAGTGTTGCTGCAGACTTTCTGATGCTGGGGTCTTTTTCAATGTGTTATACCTGATAATATTCCAGAAAGTGACTACTCACCCAAGAGAGCTTTTCAGAAATGCCATGTGGAATATATCTCTTGTACTTTCTCCAGAGTTATAAAACCTAGGATGCTTATTTCCCCAAATATGCAGGCTGCCCCCCTTCTTTCAGTCCACTGCCTTCCCTATTCTTATTACCAGCTACCTTTCCAGGTTCACCTATGACTCTACCCCATGTGCATCTGCACTGCAATTCACTGTTTGTCCCTGCATATCTGCATCTTGTCCATCTTGTTGTGTGACCCAAGAGGCTGATTTCAACTGAGCCTCCAGCTGGGTTTGGCCAATGGGAGAAAGCAGAAAAATATCAGAGGGTAAGAGGCCTGGAGTCTGGCCTAATTATTTCCTAGGCATGTGCTCCCTTGGCTTCCTGTTTCTATTTTTCTTCCTCCCTTCCCCTGCCCCCCCCCTTCTCTCTCTCTCTCTCTCTCTCTCTCTCTCTCTCTCTCTCTCTCTCATGTTGGTGATGGGGTCATTCTTCTACAAAAATCCACAACTCCTGGCGGGTGGCCTCCTCCCAGAGCTACAGATTTTCCTAGGTTTTGCAACAGTCTTTTCATGTCTTAACTGCTTCCTACTCTTGATGGCCATGACATGTTGTATAAGCCTTTGCTGAATTTCAGTAGCCCTTGCCAGTGCCTTGCAAAAGTTCTTATTAGACTCTCTTTTTTTTTCTTTTTCAACGTTTATTTATTTTTGGGACAGAGAGAGACAGAGCATGAACGGGGGAGGGGCAGAGAGAGAGGGAGACACAGAATCGGAAACAGGCTCCAGGCTCTGAGCCATCAGCCCAGAGCCGACGCGGGGCTCGAACTCACGGACCGCGAGATCGTGACCTGGCTGAACTCGGACGCTTAACCGACTGCGCCACCCAGGCGCCCCTATTAGACTCTCTTTAATCATCCACATGTGGATGGTTAGGACCATGCCTGTATCCTCTGGAACTGTGAATGCCTTATCCCAGCCACAACACAAACTTTTGCTTCTTTCCTCCAGTTGGTCTCTGAGATGGCAATGCCATTTTATCCGTTTTCTAACTATAGACATTCTTCTAATCATGCAAGGCTCATTCTGATCTATTCTTTATTCTTTATTCTTGCACTTCTTCCTGCTTTTGAAAATCAGAACCCCTTGTCCCACTTGAGTTCTATTAGGCAGATTGTCCCACTGGCCTGCGCCCTCCCAGAGCATTAACACGGGATATTTTACTCAGCAAGTTCTCTGTATAGTTTTGTTGACCGAAGCACACATTAGTGACACATTAGATAACTGATAGAAGGAAATGAAAGATTAGGTCTAACTCCTATGACTTAGCTTTTCCACTATCAACTTGTGTGTATTTACCTTTTTTAGTAAAGTGTTTGAAAACAAGATAAAAAGCCAAACTGTCCTGTAAGCATTTTAGGAAAAGCAAATGTTCCACTCCCTTCACGACATTATCCTGGCAAAATGATTGTATGTCAGCACGAGCTGGGTCTCAGAAGCTATCTGTGCCCCATTTTGTAGCTAGAGCATGCATTAGAGAACGCTGCCTCTATCACTCCACAGTAGCCCTGTTCAGCCCAGGTGATGATAGTAGGTATATTCTGCTCTTTTCTTCTCCACCTAGGGTGTGGGTCATGACAGAGGACGAGCCAACAAGATCACTCCGTCACATGGTCACCGTGATGCTTCAAGAATGGTCATGTGACTGACTCAAAAGGGACTGTGGGAATCCTATCTAAGATGTTGCCAAAAATACTAAGAGAAACACTGTCTTGCTCTAAGGTTTGTAAACTGCAAGACCTATAGTCTTTCTTCGAGGCAGGATAGGATAGGTTATGTTACAGTGATCAGATCTTCCAAATCACTAGAATAACACATCAAACATTTTATCCTGTATTCATCTCTCATCCACAGTCTACTGTCGTTTCAAGCAGTTCTCCATGTGGAGAGTCATGGATCCAATCTGATTAAACATCCAAAGGAAGTGCTGTACCATCTGGGATACATGGCCTCTTTTGTCAACGTTGCAGGTACGCCAAGGCCGGGGAGCTATGAGTGTGTGCTTCTCACTGTGTCAGCCTGGAAGTGACACGTCACCTCTTCTTGCTGCACACTGTCAAGTGTGACTGACCTGCCTAAGCATAAGAAAAAGGTACAAGAGTATTACCACCTCTGAATTTTTGTAGGCATCAAACATCCATGTGAAAACAGTATCACAGGGAAGCTAAATATCAGCTAGCAAAATCACGAGTTACAGAGGAAAATTTCTGATAAAAACAGTTAAAGCCAGGACCCAGCCAGGCTGAAGCCTCGACACACTCTGGCTCCCACAGGCGTCCAAAAAGGCAGAAGCTTGTGTCTTTCTGTGCACGTTAGTGGGTCCTATGCAAACGAAGCATAAGAAATAGACATGCACCCTCTGGCAGACGAGGCATGAAAATGTAAAAGAAAAAAAAGAAATGACCAAGAAACTCAGTTTTAAAAATCGTCATGGAATTCATGCCGCTTTTGTCTACACGTAGCTTTCTGTTCTTTGCTATGTGGGTGAATAAGCAAGGTGGGCGGAAAGAAAGGTAGACCTTTATAGTTAATTAGAAACTAGGAAAGCAAAGCCAGACTTAGCCTTTATTTAAATTTCTGAATCTTTCAGGGAGACAACTGCAGTGGCTTGTTGAGATACACGATAAGCCGCCACAAGGAATCATTTCAACAGGCTGCTTTCTAGCTTTGCAACCACTTTATAGAGTATTTGAATCTATACAGGGTAAATACCAACAGGAGTTTCTAGTCTGTAAACTCTAATAATAATAACAGTTGGCCTTTACTGAGGGCCTCCTGTGTTCCAGGTGCTGTGCTAAATGCTTTACTTGTTATACTGGTTAACATTCACCATAACCCAATGGGTTTGATATTATTATTGTATGGCATACATCAGAATATGGCAGAATAAAGAGGTTATGTGATTTGCAGAAGACTGATGAGAAATCATGACCTTCTGATACAAATTAAGAAACTGCATGTAAAACTAAATTATACTTAAGTATATTAGAAAAGTCCAAATGTTTATTATGTATTAAAAATGCCATCTGATAAAATGACTTCTGAAAAAATCATGTTTGGATTTTTAAACGAAGAATACTTGAGATAAGAAAGCAATGAGTGGAAACTGCTAATTTCTTTCCTCACAGTGAGGAAAATACCAGATAGAAAGTGAGTAGGATGACCTGCCAAGGTGGGCAAACCTAAACAAAAGATGATAAAGCCTCAGGATTATTAATCTCACTCTGACAGAATTTCTTTGGTGTGGGGTCAGTCACAGATCTTTTGCATTAAGGAGCCCGAACTTGAATTCTGGCCCACCCACTCAATTAACTGCAGGGTCTTTGGCAAATTAGTTAACATTTTTGAAATTTAACCTTCTTACCTATAAAATAGAAATGATAATGCGAACGTAATGGTATCTACCTTCTGAGCCTATGACAGTGGTTAGTTAAAGATGATCCATCTGAAAAGGCCTGTCAACCTGCCTCACATGCTACAGGAGCCTGCCACCTGGACACTGATCTCATCATCCTTATTGTCACCATAATTATCATCAGGATTGTCACTCTTCATCAGAACCTTTGTCAAATTAAATACACCAAAGCAGCTGACTTTGGTCAGTGATCATCTTTATGACGATCTGTTTTCATTTCTGGAGGATGGCTATATTCTCATTCATTTTGTTGTCAGCTTTTTGTGAGGTAGATTTTTTTCCTCCCCAATTTCGTAATTAGGGACTAAAAAAAAAAACCAGTGATTCAAAGTGAAGACACTCATGGTAATAGGATATAATTGCCCTTTAACAGGTAGGAGTTAGTGCTTTTTGAGACATAAGCACAGGATAATTAGAACATTTTGTTTAGAGTTTGGACAGTGCTCGTGTTGAATAAAGCATCCAAGAATACAAATACTGTGAGTGGGGAAGGCTCAGGCTATTTTCTGTAAACAAAAGTGCATTTAATGGTTGTTTACAGGTATGCTTGAAATTTCATTTTTTTTTTTCAACTGCAAATCTATTTACCTGTTTGGAGTAAAGAAGCCAGTAGGCAATTAAACACACACAGGAAGAAAAAATCAAAAGATGGCAGTGATAAAGTAAAGCAAGCAACAGTGAATTTCCAGGCATAAAACTCACTTAGATACCAATAAATTATGTCTTTGGAGGTATTCTGTGCTGGCAGGTTGTTAGAGCCTCCCTCTCTTCTTCCTACTTGTGAAATTTTTACATTTCTTCTGCCACTTCATTTTCTTCCTCCCTCTTTCCTTCCTTTACTGAGCAGGAACCAGTCACAATGTGGGGGACAAGTGGATGAATATGAGCGATATAGTTGCTCTTTGTCTGTTGGCCATGAATGATTACATAGGGAAGGACACAGAAAGTATATTGGCAATTACAATATAATGTTCTCAGGAGGCAAGTCAGTGAACACATAGGAAAGTTACCAGATCCAAACTTGGGTGCATGGGGATGGCTTTCTGGAGAAAGTCACTCTTCCACCCAAACTTAGAGGTTGAGTAATTATGCTGTGTGTGGAGGTAAGGAAATGGAGATTTTTAAAGAAGAGCAAGGGGTGCCTGGGTGGCTCAGTTGGTTAAGTATCTGACTCTTGATTTTGGCTCAGGTCATGATCCCAGGGTCATGGGATTGAGTCCCACACTGGGCTCTGCATGAATGTGGAACCCTCTTAAGACTCTCTCTCTCCCCCCACCCCCCCCCCCCCGCCACTCTCCCCAGCTCTCTCTGTCTTTCTCTCAAAACAAAAGTTGGTAAGTATGAAAAAGTTGACCTAGCTTGCTGGGACATGGACACCATCCATTATGGGTAGAGAATGGGGCTTGAAATAGACAAAGGTTAGAGAGGCAAGGAAAGTATCGGCAGGTCTTAAATGGTGCTCTGACATGATCACAATTACATTGTAGAAAAATCACCTTGGCTGTACAGCAATGAATATGAAGGATGTGGAACAAGTTTGGCAATGGCGGGACACGTTCAGAAGCTACTGTAGTAATTCAAGTAAGTGGTATGGGGTTTGAATTGGGGTAACGGGAGTACGGAAAAGAAAAGTATGTGGATTCAAGAAATGATAAGGCAGAAAACTCAGCAGAACTTTATGATTTCTTGTGGGGAGGTTCATCTTTATGAACAAGCATAAGAATTCAGTGATGCTGCCCAGATTACTGGCTTGAGAAAATGGGTGGACCTACTTGTAGAGATAAGGTGCCCTGGGGAAAGCATATATTTGTGAAGAAAAAGTAGAGCTTTGAGGAAATCTCCCTAGGATGGGACAGAGGAGCTTGTAAGAAAAACTGAGAAGGAATAGCCAAAGAGGAAGGAGGTTAAGCAGAAGAACTTCCTGTCACAGCATCCAGGGAAGAGGGGATTTGAGAAAAAAGAATTACATAGGTTTGTACACATTGTAGTGGAGGTGGTCAGATGTTTGTTGACAAGAGAATAGGAGAGGAGGGGGAAGAGAGAGAGTGAGTACAAATGTCTTTTCTCTCTCTTATTTGTGGCATGGAACACACAAGAGGTGCCTACTACAGGGTTGTTGTCAGAGTAGGGTACCTGTCCTCCCCAATAAATCTCATGGAGAGAGAGAGAGAGAGAGAGAGAGAGAGAGAGAGAGAGAGAGACCAAGAAAAACTAAAAACTCTGGGGAAGAAAGCCTAATGGGGATTATTTAAACCTAGGATCAAAGTTCTTGCTATTAATAATGAATGCCCATGGACCCAGTGAGTGAGGAAGGGAGGAGAGAGAACAAGTCCCAGGACTGAGAAGCACAGTTGTGAATTTCTATGATAATATTCTTCTCAGCCAAATGGCTGGCCACTCTGTTGGCACACTGGCATCTTGTTCCCTATGGCAAAATAATGCCACCTGGTTTGCTGCTTTAGGAACTTGGCATCTGGGTTGGCTGAAATTGCTTGAATGGTTAAGGAGAACTGAGAATAGATGCTCTAAGGAAGTTTGTTCTTGTTTCAAAAAGCATACAATTGACTGGTAATAATAATAATGCTCATATCTTACTATATTTTTAATGATAATATTTATTTATTAAGTGTATTACTATAGCCAAATTCTATGCTAAGGATTTTATTTTCATTAGTGTAGGGGATAAGCTTAGGAATCCCCAGGGCTTACACCAATGGGTTGACAAGGCATAAAGAAATACAAAGTCATAAAATGCTCACACCTGAGTTTGGGTAAACCAGATTGGCACTCCAAGAATAGGGAGGTGCAAAGACACCCCAAGAATAGGGAGGTACAAAGGTGCCAGGATTATGGAGGTGCACAGGCACCCCAAAATAGAGACGGAGTGCAGAGTCCCCAAAATAGGGAGAGGCAAAGGCCTAAAATAGGTACGGCGCAAAGGTACCCAATACACAGGTATATGAAATAAACAAGTTTAGATATTTGGGATGGAAGCACCCCCAATTTAGTATGATGGCAGAAAAGTTGCTTTCATAGGAGAATAGGGCCAGGTTGGGTAAATTGGTGACATTGGACTACAGACCGCTGCACTGCAGGCAAAGCAGCCCAGAGTGGAGATGGTTAACAAAAAAAAGGTGTCTTGTCAACCCTGAGGTTATTTCCCCTACCTGTCTCATCCCCTAGGCTAGCTAAGGTAAACAGCGGTGCTGCCTCATGTCCGTGGTAAACAACCTGCCTCCCAACTGCCTGGCGCCTGGATTTTGTTTTGTATTAACCCAAACCCCTAGCCACAAATATCCTCAAGACTCCCTTTCCCTCACATCCACAAGTTAATGTTCACAGATTCATAGTCCCTTTGTGCATGTCCATCACCATCTTTGTAAGCCTTCTGAGCCTAATAAATAAATATGGGGCAAAGACCCTTATTCAGGGCTCTTGTCTTTTCCCGGACATTAGCCATCTCTCGCTTTCAATCCACAACTTTAGATTTAGAGTCTACAACACATTAGTATGTAATGCTTACAACTGCCCAATGAAATAATTACTATCGTTAGCCTAACTTTGCAGATGGAAAGATAAGAGACTGAGTTTTGTTGATATTGACAAACTTGTCTGAGCCTGTTTATCTGATATGTGGTAAGTTGAGGAACTGAACCCAACACATGCTGCTTCTTCACTTTGACCTGGTGATGGAAAGAACTTGATTGTTATAATAAAAACACTGTGAGATAGCTCACATTTATCTCAGTATTATGCTAAGTGCCTTCATAGCCATCATTTCATTTAATCCTCACAAAAACTGCATGAGGTAGGCACTATTGCACCGATTTTATAAAATTGGACTCAATGAGGTCAGGGCACTCGTCTAATCTTATGAAGCCAACACTGCAGATCTAGGATTTTATTCAAGTTGTTTGACCTCAGATTCTGTACACTAAACCATCTCCCTGTTGTTTATTAGCCTGTGATACATGAGCCAAGGATGCATAAGTTGTGAATTTGACAGAGTGTACTACAAATAAAAAGCTGATTTGGGACTCCATTTTACTCTCTCTGGAAGATGACACATGTTGGGTGCATAGGTTACCTGCTAAAGAGAAACAAACTGTGGCTACAACTAATCTGAGAATCTCCAATGGGCTATGGACAAATGCTATACTTTTTAAGGAATAGAGAGAGAGAGAATTATTGAGGAAAGTGGGGAAATTATACTTCTAGAAGCAAATTCAGAAAACAACTTTTCCAACTGGAGGATGTTATGGAATCACCCTAATATTCAGCAAAGAGGCTCTTAAATAGTGTCTAGCTCTGGGTTTTCTCCTACAAGGTAACTATTTGTCTGTATTGGCACTTTGGACCAAGAAAAGACCTAACACCTCCTTTGAAGGTTGTTTTTCTTCATTGAGTTCTGAAGAAGGCCACCACTCCCTTGGTCCTGGACTAGGAAGTTTTTGATCATAAAAAGCCCATCTGCATAGTCTACACTGCTAGAGAAAGAGAAAGGAAGATAAAACCCCTCTAAAATCCCTACCACTTGCTGGGAGCTATTGCAGCCAGGAATATGAAATGCTTTTTATCTAAAAGCTGAAGCCAGAAGGGATAAAGCTGGAAAAAAAAATTACCAAACAATTTACACCAAATAATAAATGTGGAGGGGATTCTGTTAGGAATGCATATTAGAAATTTCATTGGCTTTGTTCTCTAGGAGTTCTGTGGACATAGCCTATAGATATTTTGAGGTTTTTCCCTCTGGAAAATAATAACAGTGGCTTTCCGTGCCCATTTCTGTCATATTTCCTACCTTTACACCATTCATAAGGAGCAAAACAATAGGCATCCAACATGAACTTAGTCTGGTAAGTTTTCCTTGAACTTCACATAAATACATACACACACACACACACACACACACACACACACACACCAGGTAAAAGTGGAAAAAATTAAAAAACAAAATTAATTTTAACACACTTTCTTGTCTCTTGTTTTCTATAATTCAAATAAAATTTGTTAAGCACATTATTCTCGTCAGACACGCACTGGGTGCTATGGATGATAAAATGATGAGTCATATATGGCCTTTAAACTCAAAGAATTAATAATTTATTGAAGAAGACTGTGACGTATATACACCTTACCATGGTACAAAGCACACACTGCTAGTTGCTATCACAATAAAGACACAACAACATGCTTTAAGAGGGAATAGAGGAGGAAGAAATTAAATTTTAGTGGATTAGTTGGTTGAGAGTTTTGAGCTAACATCTCTAATCACTCACTAATTTCTGCAACTTTGAACAAGTCTTTAACTTCTCTAACCCTTGGCTTTCTCCCTTATAAATTGAAGATGATAAGAAAAGCACTTTTATTAAGGATGATATGAAGAACGAGTAGCCAATTAATTTTAGGTGTTGCCCTTATAAAGGAGGATTGGAGAAGGCTTTTCAGGGGTGGTGATATTTTAGTTGACCTTTGAAAGGGAGTAGTGTTTTTGATAGGGAGACAGTTGTGGGAAAGATGTCCAAGCTGATGTAGCATGAGCACAGCACCAGTTGTGTTCAGCCTCAGGTAAAGCTGAAAGATGGCATACTCTCTCAGGTCCTCCGTCCCTTCCAGCCATTTCTTACTATTAGGATCACTCCTTTGGACATGTGCAGAGGGACTACTTCTAGTGACCAGAATCATACGTGACATCCAGTGTCTAAAAAGTGTGAGATCTTTTGCTTTTGAATTTATTACTAGCCATGAACTCAATCATTTTATCAGGTTAGCCAACTAGAGTCTTAGGGAGCAGAGTGGGAGGCCAAATGGGAGCTTCAGGACAGATCAGCTTGGTTGAAATTCAATAGGTGAAAAAGGGTAGGAATATGGGGTAGTGCTCAAAGGCCCCTATAAACCTGGTAGACCCGGTAGACCTGGTAAATGGGCCAATGGCAAATGGCCTACTTTCAAATTCTCCTAAAGGCAAGTTCTGGCCAAGTTCATCAGCCTTGTCTAAATGAAGATAGAGAGGAAAGAAGAGGGTGGGTTGGAGGAATAGTGCTGAAGGCCACATCACTGGGTGCTTCACACCTAGGGCTCACCTGTTGCAGCCCCAATCATAAGTAACTCTCATTGATTCCCAGTTGGATGTCTTACAATCTGATGTTGAAAAACATCTCCAGGGTAACTAATACACACCTTTTCATTTCATTGTCCACTATTTCATAACAAGAATTTATCCAACCATGATTATCTAATCGTGCATTTTGGCTCACCTTACTCCTCAACTTGGAAGGCAGGTTCCCTTTCCTCAACTGTTGACAAGCTAAATCATACTTTTCTCCAATGCCTAGATTTGCTCAGACTCTTTGCCTTGTCACCCCATATCGCCTACATCTGAGCCCAATGTCCATGTCACTTACCAGGTTTGAGAATACACTGCCTCATGGGGGAAATGATTTGTTTACCTTGGCAGCTCTGTTCCACTTCTCAAGCTAGATAGAATCTGAGTCCCTTGAGGAGAGAAAGGGAGAGAGATCTGTTTTTCTCCTCATAACACCTAGCCTAGAGCCCAAGATACATTCCTTGAAGACTTGCCAATTAATTATAGACAGGGACAAAAACATTAACACAATTATCAAAATTCCTAGTTCTCTTGAAATCTTGTACCCTCCTCTCCTTTTCTCTAAAACTTAAAAGATTTTCATACCAAGTTATACCTGTCCCCTTTTGTTTAAAACTGCTTCCCTTCTTCTTTAGTACAGTGCAGCTCCCCCTGACCAAAAATAGAAAATAAGAGAAAATTAATTAACAAGAAAATGCCAATATAAATATATGCCTAGATCCAGCATGTCTTCCACATGTAGAAAATCGTCCATGTATGAATGTCCTGATTCATTTTTGTACACAAGCTTTCTCAACTAGCACAGACCAAGTATGCCACAATACATATCTCGTCCATTTGTGAAGGGAGAAAATGAAGCCCAGAGATGCTAATGAATTACCCAATCACATAGAGCTTAGCCAGCACCCCAGAACTCTTTCAGGATACGACCCACTATGTCTTTAGTAAGAAATAACTAAGTTGGGGATGATGTCAATGTCAAAACTGGCAGAGTTATTCACCTATTCTGTAAAAATGTAGCTTTCCTTTCAGCAAGGTGAGCAGGAAGTGTAAAACATACTCTAACACCAGATTCTTAGAGTTCTCTATGATCCCAATGTATGAGCTGCTGGTGTCCACGTATAGCCCATTCATTCTTTCCTAAATGGCCTTACACACATTGATTGCCAATTAAGGCATTTGTTACCAACAGAGTAGTCAAGACCTAAAATTAGCCCCTCACTTCTTATGACTCCAGGGCACCCAGCCAAAGTGATATTTATGACTGTTATAGACCAGCGAACTAAAGACAGCCATGGCACAGAAATGAGTCAAAACTGCTTTTTGTCTCACAGACACCGAAATGAAACACATATTCTTGAAATAGAAAAGACAGTTTTTACCCAATTCTTACTTTTACACATTCAGAGGTGGTTAGGAAAGACAAAAAATAAGGAAGGAGATTAATAACATTGAATGTATACATAATGCATAATTTCCATGTGTGGTCTTATAGTATGTATCTGGCATATATTTGGCATTCATCATTTATCAGGTATTTACCAGAACAAAAGATGGAATGTATGTGCTGCTATTTCCAGTTTTCTGATGAAAACAACAGAAAGTTCAGTGATTGAGTAAATGGCATAAATTATTAGTGAAGAGACTGAGCCTGAACCCAATTCTGCCTCCCAATGTCCTCCCATCCCTGGTCTATCTATTGCAGGGACTGACAGATTGTCACTGTATTCTATGATCTCCCATAAAACTTTGTCAAATCCTATATTAGAAAATTTATTGCTTTGTATTTTAATATTCTCTTTACCTAATTGCCTGCTTCCTTTGAGAGTGTTGGAGCTCTAAGTTCTGGCTGCATCATTTATGAGCTTTAAAATTTGGTCAAATCATTTGGACACGTTCTTCTCTATGGAACATAAATATAATTATTTCCTCTTCATGACATTTTGTGAATAATTAAATGAGATGATGGAACTTGCTATTCAATAAGTGCTCAAATATTTATTATTATCATCCAAGGACCTAAGAGTACCAGCAAATGATGGGAAATCATGTATGACACTGTAGGCAGAGATCGTGTCTCTCTAGTGTACCACTACTAGCATAGTACGCAGCAAAGAATACGTATGTAAATATGTATTGGTTCAATGAAGGGGAGAACAAACTTTTTAAGGTCTGAAGGCTGTAGGTATAGCCCTATAGTTCCCAACCCATTCATCATTTTTTTTTAATTTTTTTTTCAACGTTTATTTATTTTTGGGACAGAGAGAGACAGAGCATGAACGGGGGAGGGGCAGAGAGAAAGGGAGACACAGAATCGGAAACAGGCTCCAGGCTCTGAGCCATCAGCCCAGAGCCTGACACGGGGCTCCAACTCCCGGACCGCGAGATCGTGACCTGGCTGAAGTCGGACGCTTAACCGACTGCGCCACCCAGGTGCCCCTAACCCATTCATCATTGACCCCAAGGACTAGCATATCTATTGTCGGAAATCTGCAAAATAATGTCTGCTAACAAAAGAAGTTATTCTCATTCATGGACATACTGTTGTTTAACTGTATATAGATACTGTTGTGATTTCGAAAGCATAACATTTCTTGAAGGTTTTACTTAAATCTTAATAGTTCCTTGTCATTTATTTTTCCATTAAGTGGCTAATATGGTTATGAGAAGGTCATGGGAAGTGTCCATGAAGTTCCTGAGCATTAAGGGAGAAAGGGCGTGCGCACACACACACACACACACACACACATAGAAAGCTGAAAAATACTCTCTTAAGAGTAGAGTTACTACTGTGAGCAGTAATAGCTATGGTTCTGTGAGATTGTAACCGTATCAGGTGTGTCTATACAGAGTTGGATTTTTTTTCCCAAAACAGGTTCTGTTCATTTAAATAAGGCCAGAATAGAGACAGCCATCTCCATTTCCTGTTGTACTTATCTTTATTTGTTCTTTGTGTTTTTATATATTAATGAAAGGATACAAGTATGAGTTTGGAAAATACCTCAAAATCTAAGAAATAAACTCTGCCCCACATCCATAGGTATGAACCTCTTATAGTTCTGTTGTTGCCTTATGTGGTCCCCTTCTTTTGACTACCATTCATTGGCCACTAAGAGGTGGGGTACACCTTAACCCAGTATTGGCCAATCAAATTCTCTCTTCCAGAAATTTTGAGGTTTAGAGAACTAGTGGAGTTCTTGTCTGGAATTGTGGTAATGGAACTCAGTGGTTACAAATTGAATCAATGAAAGTGAATCTACGGAAATGGTAAGATGAATGACACAAAAAGAAGACCTATGAATCGATAGAAGATCTCAAAGTTTCTAATAGCTTCCGAGCCCTTTGTGAATCCTAGATTAACCTCTTTCATCAAAAGGACTTGACCATCAGCGGACCCACTAGCTGCACCCAGGCAATTGGAGGCTACTCACCCTCTCCTCTGCCTTTGGAATATTCTGCCAACTGTTCCCCCAGACTTCTGCCCTAACAAAGCTTATATGCAAGTGGGGGAAATACAAAATAAGGAGAATAGGTGTTTAAAGTACACAGTATGATAGATAGTGGTAAGTGCAAAGAGAAAAATAAAGTGTGGTAGGAAGCGTCATGGCTGGAAGTTCAATTATGATTAGCTGACTAGTTAAAATCTCAGTGAGAAGATGACATTTCAGTGCAGTGAAGGGAATGGACTTGAAGTAATGAGGAAGGGCCTTCCAGGCAGAGGGAACCAGTGCAGGAGCTTCCCTACAGGCGTGGAAGAGAGTAAGTGAGGAAAGGGGTTAAGAGGTGGTGAGATCAGAGAGATGATGGTTACAACAAGCTCTCCTAGTCTGTCTTATTCTGAAAGTGTTAGGAAGCCATTGGATCATTTTGAGCAAAGGAATGGCATGAACTGTTTAAGTTTTAACGGGGTCACTTTTAGAAGTCATCATTTTCCATTTCTTTGATTAGGAAAATATGAGCTGGTCTTTTCCACTTACGGTACATAAAAAATTCTTAACTAAGACACCCTTTGTCTATATGTTTGAACCAAAAAGCAAATCGTTGCTAAAGAGAGGTTATCTCCATGTTTTAAACAATGTTTTTTTTAATGCTTTTCTTTTTTAATTGGTGTGTTGCAGGGTTGTTTGTCTTGTGTCTCTGACTGTACTCAGCAGCACAGGCTTTTGGTGCTGGGATTTGAAAGGCATTGAGGAGCAAATGAGTTAACCTTTAATAACAGTGGGAAATACAATATTTGCAATGGCCTCTGGACTCCACTGGCTCATGGCTCTCTCCACTGAGACTGCTCCCAGTAACCCAGCAGGAAAACAATTTCGTAGGAAGGGAATACATTTAAACATCTGCAAACCTTTCAGCAGATGAAACCTCCAAAAATGTAGCCATGAAACTGAATTACAAAACACTAGGTAAGTTAACAAGGAAGATCTATCTCGATAGAGAAAGATCATCATTTATTTTTGGAAATTCATACCTTCACTTATCTATTAAAACCAAAATTCCAGAATCAAATTTGGATATATCTGAGAAGTAATAATTCATTTTGGATTGAATAAGTTTTTAAATGGAGTAAATCTTAAATATTATAAAATTGGGGTATTAAGAAGGAGTTAGTTGCAAAAACAAAACATTCTATCCTTTCCTCTTAACAAATTCCTTAGAAATACCAATGCATGAACACGAACGATCTACATAACTCTAGGGCAACTCATTGGCTTTGGGATTAGAAGGCTGAAATAATCTCCCTATAAAAATATAGTATGGCTTATTTGCAATTATGGCCAATAATTACTAAAGTGTGACATGCATGTTAAGTTGGAATGGTTCAGGGACCATCAGATGATTTTGCTTTATAGGCAGAAAACCAAGTGAATATTGCAGGAAGGCAGCTGGGGAGGAGAGGGGTTGTGACTCCAGTTGCTTTATTATTTTATCCAATTTGATGCCTGCTTCTTTTCTTCTCACCTGGGGCCCTCCAATATGACGTGTGCAATTTTAAAGAAAACTGGAGAGTAAAATGAATAAAATGAGGCTTCTGCTCCCAGTACCCCAATCCTTGCCAACTGAGAGTCACAAAGGGAATTTAGCCTCATTGAAGGGCAGTGGGTCAGACCACAGAATCCACAGAGCTGCTCTTAAGGCTCACTCTTCTTGCTGGGTATCATCACCATAGGAGCCAATGGTCATATGACTGTGCAGCATGTCTGTTGTCAGAGAAAGGCAGTAAATTGGGTTGCTGGAACAAAGAAAGCTCAGTGCATCAAACTGGAGTCCACGCTATTGTCCAAAGCAGGTCTTTGTGCCCTTCTGTGTTGTCCTCACCTTTCACTTTGTTTAGTCTTTTCCTCTTGTGGGTTTTACTACCCCAAGCTGAGCCAGCATATGAGATGTTTAAAATTTATACCATTTCTTTAAACTCATGCTCAGGTGGGAACCTGCCTCTAGAGCATAATTTCTTGACCTTGGCATTATTGATATTTTGTCAGCATAATTATTTGTTGTCAGGGCTGTACTGCCTGTGAAGGATGTTTAGCATCCCTGGCTTGTACACACTAGCTGCCAGTTGCACCCACCAGCTGTGATAACCTAACACGTCTCCAGATTTTGCCAAAAGTCCCCAAGTAGGGGCAAAAACACTCCAGGTAGAGAGTCACTGCTTTAGAGGTGGAAGCTGGTGGACTGATCAGTGCCATCTGTAAGAGAGCTTATGACAGTTTGCTTGAAAGCTCTTCTTCAGCAGTAGAAGAGGAAATTTTTTAAAACCTGCACAATATCTCAGGCTGAGAGAAACTCCATTATTTAAGGTAGAAAGTTGAAATTGGCCTCAGGGTTTGGGAAGCATGTAGTTTAGAAGGTAGGACCTGTTGTGCAAAACTCTCAGTCCTTAGTAGGGGAGCGGGAGGCATTGACCTAAACGTGTAACGTCTGATCTGTCTGTTCTGCTTTCTCACTGGGTGACTTGTGACAATACCTGAGACCTCTCTATGTCAGTTGCTAATGCCATGTAGTGATGCAAGGCAATATCCATAAAAGGTTTAAGTGCTGAGAATGGGAGTCCTATATCAAAATAAGATGTCACAGATGCATTTATGACCAGCCACTTGCCCAAGCACTTCCCCTGCCATAGTGGAATAAAATGAATTCCAATGAGAATGATGTAGGGAAGAAAGATCTATCCAATTTTAGCACTAATAAAAATATTAGTAAATATTTATTGAACACTTGTAATGCCCCAGGCCCACACCTGTACACTTTGCTGTACTAAATCATTGTATCCTTGTATCAGCAGTAGTGACATTTGTTATTTCAAAATAGTATTTTAAATAGTATCAGAAAGTTCTTTTGTCCCCATTTAATTGATAAGGAAACGGAGACACTGAAAGATTAAATAACTGTATGAATGTCACATAGATATCAAGCTGTAGAGTCAGGATACAAACTGGTCAGTTAGGCTATTAATCATTGCAATATAATTGTTAAATCAGCAAACATGTATTACACACCTTCTATCTGCCAGATGGTCTGCTAAGCATTGGACACTCCAAGATGAATACATCATGTTTTCTGCTACCAAGTTGGTCACAATCTAGTGGAGTCAGTTATTTAAATAAATCATTCCTACAAATGATTGGCATGATGCTTCTAGCATAGCAGCAGTCACAAACGAAGTAGTGGAACAAAGGAGAGATGATGATCTCAGCCCTAAGGGCAGCAAGGAGCCTCATGGAGGAGATGGAGGGAGAGCAAGGCTTTGGAGGATAAACAAGAATTCACCAGAGAGACCTGCTGTGTGAAAGCCCCTTGAGGAGGGGGAATAATACAAGCCAAGGCTCATCCTGGTTAATATCAATCTGCTTTGGGTGCTAAGCCCCCAGTGTAAACTAGCCCATTCTGCCACATTCAACTCATCTATTATCTCCTTTACAGGAGGTCTTTTAGAATATACTCCTGCTTTGGGGCGCCTGGGTGGCTCAGTCGGTTAGGCACCCGACTTCAGCTCTGGTTATGATCTCACTGCTTGTGAGTTCAAGCCCCACATCAGGCTCTGTGCTGACAGCTCAGAGCCTGGAGCCTGCTTCAGATTCTGTCTCCAACCTCTCTGCCCCTCCCTGGCTCATGCTGTGTCTCTCTCTGTCTCTCAAATATGAAATATTAAAAAATGAAAAGAATATACTCCTGCTTATTCTTGTTTCAGATCTTGACTTTATCACCTGTTGTCTTCTGCCTTGTGCTAGTTGAGTGCACAACATCCTCCCTGAGGAGACTAAGCTCTAAGCTCCCTGAGGGAACTGAGTCTGTCTGTGTTCATTGCCATGCAGTGACTCATGCTGGATGGCGCCAGATGCATGTTGAGTTCAATGATGGGTTGAATAAACATACCTGAACATAAGGCAATGTAAATGTCATATCAAACAATTCATTGATTGTGTCCTATTAAATCATATTCTCTAACATAAGTCAAAGGTGCACTTGGAGTGTATATTTTTATGGCTGGGACCAATGGTCCACTGCAAGATAACTAAAAAAAAAAAAAAGAAAAGAAAAAAGAAAGGAAAGGGAAACTCACAATCAAATTGGCTTGTAATTTTGGTAATTCTGGGCCTTGGCTCTGCCTAACACCAGGAGTGGTTCTCAACTTGAGTGTGTGTTCGTCTGTCACAAGAATTTGTTAAAATGTGGATCTCTGCAGAATCTAATGCAGAGTTCTGGAGTGGGATACCTTCACTCTGAATGATTTAGAACAGGCTCTAAAAATGTGTTGAATGGTAAAAGTAGGCAAAAGGTTTAGACTTAGAAGAAAGACCTAGCACCTAACAAACTATGAATTTAAGTGCACTATATTGGCTGGATGAACTGGATAATAACAATTCCCTCAGTATCTTGTTAGGAATTCCTGAAATCCCAACAAGAGCCAACTCTTAGCTTTAGCCTCCACCTGACTTATTGGGAGAGACTCTGACATGAGGCCCAGGCTTTGAAAGTTTCAAAAAGCTCCTGAGATGATAATAATGAGTAGTTTGGGCTGAGAATTACTAGTTAGGGCCCTAAAAGTGACAAAATGTATATATCTCAGGATGATTAACACCTTAGCAAGCCCATTTTCAGTCATTGTTAATACCTGAGGGTAAATTATTCATTTGCTCTTAAGTAACCACCAGTGTGGTGATAGTTCCCCACCAGAAGCAAAATGCAAAAAAGTGGAAATTTAAACGGAAGAATTCAAAGTGAACAACCAGAAAAGCCCAGGGGAGCACTGGTAATCATGAGCACACCCTGAGGAACAGAAAAGAAATGTCCAGGTGTGGGGTGTTTAAAAGGGAAAGTAAGGAAGGAGTGCAGAGATCACAGAGCCTACCAGTGGGGCTAGGTCCCTGGCTGACCTGGGGCCCTCAGTTTCCTTCTTGGAGAAACACTGGTAAATGAGAAATGTGCTGAAGACTGAAGATGTAAGCAGGTCATGGGGAAATCTGGGAAACAGAATCATCTGCACCCCGAGCTTTCCCAGCTCTGGGCCATAATCTAACCTTCCCTGATGATTTTCAGGTCTTCATAAAGGGGGAGAATGTGGGCAGAGCTGATTTCACACTGGCTGAGATACAGAAAAGGCTAATATCTGAGAGGAGGTGGTGTGTAGGGAAGGGTATGAGCTATGCTCGAGGGAAGAAGGCGTGTTTGAAGGAAGAGGTACTG
This sequence comes from Herpailurus yagouaroundi, assembly GCF_014898765.1. Taxonomy (NCBI): domain Eukaryota; kingdom Metazoa; phylum Chordata; class Mammalia; order Carnivora; family Felidae; genus Herpailurus; species Herpailurus yagouaroundi. The sequence goes on from NW_024412404.1 coordinate 44,073,843, forward strand.
CAGAGGTAATTACAGCTGTAGCTGAAACTCCAAAACTGGCTTGTTCTTAACTGCTATTTGTAGCTAATCACTTCCAAATAACAAATGAATAGCACAGTAAATGTTAGCAGGATAATTTTCTATTAATCAAGAATAATGAGTGAGTAGACTAATTCCCTCTCCAAACATCCCTAATTTTAATGCTGTTGCATGTTGCTGCTTCAGATTGATTACACGGTGATTTAGAGGGAGTGAGACGGTAGGGAGACTCAAAATAAAAGGCAGGATATTATTATTTCCTGCTACATTCATGTAGAATATCAACCTCTCCCACGTGAATTCTTGGAGAAGATGAACATTGCCTTTCCAAAAATTATCTTAACCCAGAGAGATAATGCCCAAATTGTGTGTGTGTTTTTGAGAGAGAGAAAGAGAGAGAGAGAGAGGGAGGGAGGGAGGGAGAGAGAGAGAGAGAGAGAGAGAGAGAGATGTCCCAGTTGCAAACTAAAGCCACAAAACCTAAATGCATTAAATCTGGAATAAGTCTAAGTGTTTTATCAACTTCATTCCCTGTGAGAGACTTTGGTCAATTTGCTTAAATCCATTGACATTTCATTTATACACTCTAAGTAAAGTTTATACAGGTTTTGATGATTTCACATTACATTAGACCTCAACAGTCTGCTCCCTGATTGGCCAACACCAGACTTCCTGAGAAATTAGATGTAGTCCCAGCCCTTCCCGGAGGGCATAATGTAATAGGAAAATCAGCCAAATATGAAACAAAAGCAATTAGGCGGTGAAATCACACTTAATCTGCAGTAGAGGGGAGAGACAGGTCTTTGTTCCAGTAGTACAGTCAGGGTTCCAGGGTAAGTGTGGAGCCGCTGGGTAAAGTTTGAAGATGAGTGTGATGGACATCTTGTTGGCCCCTCCAGATTCACTCTCCACCCTTTTTTAATCTACCACTCTACTCCAAGAGGCTGATTTGTTTGGATTACACTAATGAGCTCCTTTGCCTTCCAGCCTCTTATGGCTTTTGTCCAAAGAGGAGCTCCAGGAAGAGACCAGAAGGAAGAAGAGTAAATTGGAGAAGCATCTTCCTTCTCCTTTTGAGACTGTAATTGGTAGCTTTCCTCTGGCAGAGAACACAGCTTCTCTTATGGACCCGCTTCCCACTCTCTCTCCTTTTGGCATTCATTACCACTTCCTCCCTTCTCCCCTTTTGCCTAGAAGTGACCGAGGTGGCACAGAATGTTACTGTTCCCTGTGATTTCCCTAAACTCTGCCCACATATTTGTAATTAGTCTCTTTAGTAAATTCTCATTGAATTATTCTAATGCAGGAGTGTCATCTGCTACCTTTTGGGTTACTAGCTAAGACACATAGACTAAGAGGTGAGAGGGAAGACATATTAGAATAACGGAGGAGATACATTTAATTTATAGCAAGTTGATTTAGTATAGGGTCCTAGCCCATTTCTATATAGAAAGTTAATAGTTAACTTGAAGGCAAACAAGTTAGAGGTAAACATCATTCAGTATGAGGTCATAAAAGTGTTTCAGATGCACAGTTTTGTTAGATTTGAACCAACCTCCACTCTACTCTAAAGCCAGAAGAGCAGGTGAGAGATCCCTTCCCAGACCTCTCTGTTTGAAATGAGAGGAAGGCAGCAAGAGGGTTGAAAGAGACTACGAAGACCCCCATAAAAAGACTCCCTGTTTAAACGTTGCTCTCCTCTAAGTGGGTCTACGTGAGCCTGAGCTGTGGTGCATTGGCTTACCTCTCTCTGCAATCTAAGAGAAAATGAATTTCATTATTCATTTGCTTAGGCATTGAGGAACCAGATATAAATGAAGTTGCGTGCAGCAGTGACGCCCATCCCCTCAAAGATAAAGAGGGTGATAAGGATTTGTATAGGGGTGGACAAGTCCATTGTTTTCCTTCAATAGTTGCAGCCAATTTGTTTAGCTTGATGGACAGATACAAGGTGTTAACTCCCTGTCATATTTCCCCTGGTAGACAAAGAGGAAGCTTGACAAGTTGATGAATGAAAAAGGAGAGTTCTTGTGGATAGTTAAGCAAGAAGAGAATGAATAAGACTAATCTCATGCCTAAAAACCAGGGCTAGGTTCAGCACTTCTATCATCCTCTAAGCTAACTTGTGCAAGAAAAATGTTGAGGTAAATCCCTCACATAGAAAGGGTTGATTTTCTTGTTTCTACTATCAATTTCCTTCCAAAGAATGTTGAGATCTTGGAGGCTGAGTCTGACAGATCCGGATTGGAATCCCAGCTTACAAATGTCTCAGCTATTTGTCCCCACACAAGAATCTTTCCTTCGTGAAATGAGCTTTCCTTACCTAGAAAAAAGTGGGACAAGGAAACAACCTTTGAGGTAAGTGTTAAGGATTAAATGCAGCCATGAATGATATGCAAGTATCAATATCCTAAATGTGAAGGACTAATCGCTAACCAGGACACAGAGTAGAAGCAACTGCTCTTGTTGCTGTCTTAAAAAAAGGATGCAGCTGTAACTTCCAATAGGTTGACCACACGAATGGTGGCAGGAAGAGAGAGGGACATAAAAAGAAAGATAGTAAACTAAAGTGGAAGCCCAACCCCCACCCATTGTAGGAACTTCTCCTTGATGCTCTGCTCCTACAGACTCTGGACACCCACTTCTGGTGATTGAGAGGGTTTACCCATTTGGTCACTGATTGCACTTTTCAGCAGCTTGAGGTGTGGAAGTGTTCTCTGAGGTTATAGACACAGAATGGTAGAATGGGAAGTGTTTTAGAATCAATCATAAATGGAGATGAATGTCAGTTAGGCTCTTCACTAGCTGAGTGGCCACCACAAACCCCATAAATATCTCTGGTCTGTTCTTTTCCTCAAGTGTAAAATGACAACTTGTAAAGATAAATGAATGAGATAAAATATGAATATTTTAGGTACAGCTGTTCATACATAATGGGTAGTTAATATTTTTAGTCTGTTCCTTTCCTTCCTTCCTTCTGTTGAGGCAAAAATCAACGTTCTTGTGTCTCAAGCATTTATCCTCCATCCAGCTCTGGAATCGATATGGATTAAGTTGAGTTGCTCTTTCATGATCAGACAACGATTCTCTTCCCTTTCATTTTCTCTTGTTAATGGTAAATAACTTCTGAGTTCTATTCCATTTCTATAGGACATGATTGTGATGGTGCTAAAGGAAAGAGATTCTATGTTTTTGTATGATTAAGGAATATAAATCGACTTTATGTAATATTCAAATGTCAAGGTTTTGGAGGCAAAGGGCCTTCCCCAGAGCGCTCTTTGAGCAATATATCTTTGTGACCTGCATTCCCCAACCAGCAGACATCACATTAGGATAGAAGAGAATAAATTTCTTGTTCTTATAATAAATCTTTCTTACGTAACTAAAGCTCTTTGGAACACAGGCTGTTAAGAGACAACTGTATTACTATTACCCACCTCACAAACAGTGCAGGCTAATTTTAGTGACACATTTTGTCTGTTTTCATCATTCATTTGTATACTTGGCCTTGCAAATAGAGTAGTTTGAATAAACATTATAGCTATATTTATGGGTATTCTTGCTAAGTGCTTCTCTTGGAGATGCATTATCGGGCATTCAACATAAACCACAGAGATAGAGTCATTCATCCTTGTTAGGCAGGCAAATAGAGGGAAGTTGTTTTTACCAACCATCCTGGGCCTGGAAGAGTCTTAATCTAAATCTAAGGCAACATAGAGAGAAGAATCCCCAACTGATTAACTAGGATGTGAAGAGAAGAAAAAGGAAAATGTTTTAAAAACCTGTATGCTGGCTCTTAATAGCAAAGTTGAGAAGAAAGGCTCAGGTTGCCGAGAAGTTAGTATCTATTGGGGGGGGGGCACTACAATATGCCACAGCATGTGTTTAGGTCATTCACTTATATTCTGTAATATTCAGTTGAGGAGCAGATGTCATTGACCTGGTTTTATAGCTGAGAAAGTAGAGGTTCAGAGGTGAAGAAATTTGCCTAAGGACAGGGAATTCATGGCAGAGTTGGGACTTACCCCAGATTTGCATAAAACACAGCCCATCTCACCCCACCAGCTGCCTTTGCAGTGCCAGGAGGGCAGAAAGAGCAACACTGGGCCTAAGGGGAGACATTCTCTGCATCTTAAGAAGGTATAATCAAAAGACCATTTAAAGGCAAAAAAAAAAAAAAAAAAAAAAAAAAGACCTAGTCTGGGGGGAATTTGAGGAAAGCTTACCCTCCAAAAAGGAGTTAAATTAAAAGGGGATAAAACCCCTTGCTAAGAAGTAGAAACTGCCTAGGTTAGTCTCTGGAACCACCACAAGAACAGAGAGTGGAAGTAACAAAGCCACGTGAGGGGAGAGTGGAGAAAAGTAAGAAGAATGGAGGAGGAGAATGGGAAGGGAGGAAGATGCTGTGGAGGGGAGGGAGAAAGTCTCAAATTTTGTTTGTTTGCTTCTTGTACTATCTGAGTGTCTTAGATTGTTTCTTCTTGTTCTGGAACTATATAAAGCATTTTCATTTTTGTAAAACAACAACGCCTCTGATCATTTAAGGTATTTTTAAGATTAACTGCAATATATGCCACATCTATTAAGAAGGAAAGAAAGCAGGGAGGGAGGGAGAGGAAGGCCCAATAAAACCCTAACAGGTTGTTCATGATCTCGTAATTATGGCTGAATTACCTTGTAAAGGCAAGCACAGACCATACATATACCCACTGGTCCTTCTGCAATGACTAAAATCAGGCTTTGTTGAATACCTCCTGAGAAGTAGAATCATAGATCTCTGTTTTCTTCTCTCCTGTGATGTTGGGGCCATTTGTCACCAGTGGCCCATTGCTCACGTCTATGGTCAGCATCTAATCATGACTGAATAGAAAGGAAAGATCCAATTCTGTCTGATCATAATATACTGTCAGTAAAATTGAATATAACTCCAACATTCAAAAGAAAAAAAAAAAGTAGTGAATCTATGCACACTCCTTGTAAAAAATCTCTTCTGGTTGTTACTTTCCGCCCCTTAAACAAGTACACTTTGATTTCTATGATGATGCTAATTCTAATGCATTTCATTTCTTAATTTCCTCTGTGATTAGTCATCCTGGGAAATAATCACAAGGCAAGTAGTTTGGGATTAGGTTTTTCATTAGGACGCTAATGCACGTTGTAAACTATGGTCTTCTAACACTTCCACCCCTGGGTAACCCACTTTGCCCATTCAGCTGTCTTTATGGTCTTGTGAGTCTGTTGGCTGGGGTTGTGTTGTCACTGCATCCCAGCTCTGCAGTGCTATTTCACTTATACTTGGCATTTGGTAGCTGGTTTGAGACCTGGGCCACCTCATTAGTAATTTTTCTATTCAGACATATTCTATAGCAACTGCCATTTAACACTGCAGTGACTCCCCCCCCCCTTTTTTTCTTCATGTTCACAGTCCATTATACTTGCTGTATAATGGGCGTGGATACAAGTCAACTAATGTTTTTCTGACGTTGGTGATTTCCCCTCATTGTTAACTCATTTGAATCACTGTGATTGGTCACATGGTTGCAGAAATAATTTCATATGAATTGTGTGTGTGTGTATGTGTGTGTGTGTGCACACGCACATGCATGTGTGCACACAGTATTGACCGATCAAATGTATACTCCTGTCATGGCTCAGGAAGATCCCCTTTCCATGTGTTTGCACAATGACATAATATCAAAATTTCTTCAGTCTTTATTCTGGGGATAAAACTAAACCACCAAGACATGATTAATCCACCACATGTTAACTAATTTACTGTACAAACGAGCAATTTTATAATCTTTCAGAGACTATCCTATAAGGCTGCTGCTATTGTTAATTTTCTAGATTATTGGAAAGCATATGAGTCAGATATATATATATATATATATATATATATATATAT
>NW_024412404.1:44079865-44100037 GCF_014898765.1 Herpailurus yagouaroundi
TTTTTTTTTTTTTTTACTTATAGTTCCCATAAATTCCATTAGGAGTGTCTTAGAATGGGCAGTTTTTCTTGGCTCTTGGAAGCAGTGGCTCTGGATTTGGGCTCCTTCCATCTACTCTAGAAATTCTTCTCCTCCCAAAGTCCTGCAATTCTTCACTGGATCCCTTCTATCCCCTCTATCTGTCTAGACAAAGTGGAGGAGGGGAAAGGAGAGGAGAAGGCAGGAGAGGAGAAGAGAGAAATGCTGTAAGGGATCTGAAAGAGATTTTTGGAGTGCATTATTAGAAGTGTCATTTATTATTTTACTGATATTCCTTAAACCCATACCTGAGTTACATTGTCTCACCACCTGTAAGGCAACATGCAAAGGCAGTATAGCCCAAGAGGAGATAAGAGGTGTGGAGAGATTAGAACAATGACTCAGCTATGCTCTTCCCATGCATAGATCATTCTTACTGCCACCTCAAAGCTCCATCCAGGCATTGTGTCCAGCAGCATATCTGGGTAATGAGTGACATCCTTCTGCTCATAGATGTAGCTCTTCTTGGTTTAATACCTCTGGCTTGCTTGCTTTCTTTCTTTCTTTCTTTCTTTCTTTCTTTCTTTCTTTCTTTCTTTCTTTCTTGTTTGTTTATTTTTGAGAGAGACAGAGACAGAATGTGAGTGGGTTAGGGGCAGAGAGAGAGGGAGACACAGAATCCGAAGCAGGCTCCAGGCTCTGAGCTGTGAGCACAGAGCCCGACGTGGGGCTCCACCTCATGAGCTGTGAGATCATGACCTGAGCCAAAGTCAGATGCTTAACCGACTGAGCCACCCAGGCACCCCAATACCTCTGATTCTCAAAGACAACCTGTTTCCTTTCTCTTCACACACCTAATATATGATGGAAGAGTAGGGACAAACTAACCAGAGGGATACTGTCATTTGGAAAATTAAAAAGGGAAAGCAGAGAATTCACTGGTTTCTTTGCCATCTTCTCTTTGTCTTCATGTGGTCTCTGTTCCATACATGTCTGTGTCCAAGTGTTTCCTTACTATAAGGATACCAGCCCAATTGGATTAGGACCCATCCTAATGACCTTACTTTAATTTGTTAACCTCTGTGTATATTCCATATCAAATAAGGTCACATTCTGAGTTACTGTCTTCCTTCATTTTCACTACAACTGATGAATTTTGGAGGACACCCTTCAACTCATAACACTGCATATATGTGTGTATATATATACATATACATATACATATATATATATATATATATATATATATATATATACTTATCTATCTTCTGTATTGAGCATACTTCTCTGATACTTGTTTATTCATCCACTGGTAGACAGTTTAGGTTATTTCCATTTTATGAACTTTTGTTAGAAGCCATGGGATGGCCACATGCCTCCTTTTCTCTTAGATAAATGCCTACGGGCAGAATGGTTGGATCAGATTGTAGGTGTATGTTTAACTTTTTAAGAAATTCCAAAGTGATTGCCAAGGTGGTTACCTCCTCTTACGTTACCAGCAGCAGTATATGAGAGTCCCAGGCCCTGCACATCCTTGCAGCACTTAGTATACTCAGTCTTTTTCATTGCACCCTTTCTAATAGGTGTTGATCTCATTGTGGTTGTTAGTTATGTGCACGTGATCTTTTGATTACAGCCAATTCCACATGCCAAACTCCCCCTCCTATTTCTTTTAAACTAAGTTTCAGGTCTCTTTTATTTTATCCTTTCCCTTAGTATTTATTTTCCTTTATTTTTCCTTTATTATTGTCCCCTTCTCTTTCAAGATAATGGTGGCTGCCAGACTTGAATGAGAAGCCACACTCCTAATTTAATAGTTCTCCTTACACGTTTTACTCATCTGAGTCTTAGTGGACCACTGACACTTGCCCCCTTTTAATTTCCACCTCTTATTGTGTCTAAAGCAGATGGTTTTCTGGAAACAAGGCAGCTGCTTTCTGACTCTCGATTCCCTTTCATTTCTACTCACAAACCAGCGAGATCTTTCCCACATTCATCTCTTCCTCGCAAAACCTTATCAGATCAGCCTTTAGAATCGGACGCGTACTAGCTGTTGGCTCGTTAGGTGTGTGGTTTACCTCCTATGCTACTACAGGAGATAGTGACACCAAATATTTTGCCATTGAATGGCATGAGTTCCCATCCCTTCAACCTCTATCATCGCTCTCCTTCCTGCCTATCACCCAACCTACAAGGCAACAATCACATATTTCAGTCTTGTCTTACAGCAGCACCCTTTTTACAGTTAACTTTGCTGTATCAGGTTAAATAATTTAGCTTCTGTAGACACGGCAATGATATCTCTGTAGCCTAGCATTATTTATTTCTCGTAAAAACTCATCAGTTAGTATCATCACCACCACCTTCCTTGAGTGGCTTCACAGAGTCCAGTCCCCTCATGGGCCTTAGAATCCTCCCCTGGATCTTCTCTATCCAGTCAACCAAGGAAGGAAAAAAAAAAAAAAAAAAAGAGCACATGTGCAAAGGAGCATGTGACAGATATTAAAGGCAAGCTCTGAAAATGGCATGTATTAGTTCTGCCCACATTTTATTGACCAGAACAGTCCCATGGTCCCACCTAACCTCAAGGGGACTGGAAAATAGGTTTGTCTTGAAAGGAGTGATTGGGTGAACATGTAATTCTAAGACACAGGAGAATTAAATAACATATGTAGAACCCTCAGCATAGTGTCTGATGTCTGTAGGAGGGATTCCATAAATGCTGGTTACCAATACAGAAAGAATTTTACATACTCATTGGTCTCAATAAACTTTTGAAGAATCTCTATTACATATCCGCACAGCTTAATCAAATATATCATTAGAGATAAGATGACATTTTCACTTATTGAAATTCTGACAGCTCATAAATCCTAAAATTCAGGATCCACTGTGAAGAACAAAAAAGTGAGATGCACTCATTTCTGTATGCAGACAGGCTTGCATAAAATTGCTCACATATGCCTGTACTCGAAGAGACCAGTGAAGAAAGCACTACAATATCCTTTCGTTGTGCTCTCGTGAACCTTTCTAGATGTACCTTTAGTTAACTGTGTATTGCTGCTTTCCTTATAGGCTATAGAAAGGGTGGATGTGATGTCCATGAGATGGCCCTTTGTCGTCCTCAGAACAAGGGACAGTTACTGTACAGAGGCCGAAGCATGTTCTCTTTCTCTCCTGCTCTGGAACATTAGTGAGAAGTATAGGCTATCACTGTAAACATCTTCCTCTGCCTGGAGTTTGGGAGCACATTCTCTTATCTGCTCCATCTACAATAGCCTGTGTTCCTGTGGGTTTCTTGTGTGGTAAGCATGTGCCCGAGAAAGAGAATTTTAGGGGCGCCTGGGTGGCTCAGTCGGTTGAGCGGCCGACTTCGGCTCAGGTCATGATCTCACGGTCCGTGAGTTCGAGCCCCGCGTCGGGCTCTGTGCTGACAGCTCAGAGCCTGGAGCCTGTTTCAGATTCTGTGTCTCCCTCTCTCTGACCCTCCCCCATTCATGCTCTGTCTCTCTCTCAAAAATAAAATAAAACGTTAAAAAAAATTAAAAAAAAAAGAGAATTTTATCTTTAAAAAAAAAAAAACACCATCTGATTTTTACAGGATTAGAGAGAGGGAAGAGCGCCAAGCAAAAGCAATAATAATGTTAATGAAACCAATGGCTGAGGAGAAATTTCTGGTGAATGTCAGTCATGAGGAAAAATGTCAGAAAAAGACATTAATGTCCCCTTATAGAAGAAGTCTCAGATGCCACTGGCATTTGAAACAGTTGGAAAAGGGCAGATTTTTCCGTAATAATGTTCCATTCAAATCAGATCCACGATGGGCACACAGGGTCACCCAAAAGGTTCAACTGAGTTCTCAACTGATTTCCAAACTAAAGATTCAAGGTTAAGTAAACTTCAAGTATGCAGTGACTTATTCTAAATCCCAGAGAAAATGAGATGCCAATGTCGACTGTGCCGATATCTTTCCCCTGATATGACGGTAAGAACGTTATTTCTTCTTCTTTCTTAGAAACAATGCTTTTGATTCCAATTCTCTTGTTTTCTTCTGATTCACTTCATCTTCAAGTCAAGAGTTAGTAATCTAAGGGCTATTTTCATAATTTTAGCAGTTAAAACTATGTTTGGCATGAAGTTAATACCTGAAGATGTACACAGGGGCCATCAAATATTCAGAAACCTGATTGCACACTGAAAATACCAAAATTAGAGGGTTTTCCCTCATTTAATGGACTGCCATGAATACCACTTGAGAGTGATAAAACTCAGGGCATCAGAAAAAGCTCAAACTGAAGGAAGAGAAAGACTCATAAGCAGGACTAGAAGCTCATTTCTCTAGAAGTCAAAACACCAATCTGCACAAGGTCAAAAAATCTAAATCATAGAAAAGGACAGAAAATAGTCTAAATGGGAACAGTTTTAAAGACATTTACACATGGATTAGGGTTGAACCAAGCTGCATTTTAAGGCTTCAAAGATCAAGCTGGTGAGAGTAGATGTGCCTCCACACCATCACATAAGGGATTGAAAAAAATCTGTACAACTTCCATGGAAAGCAGAATGAGCCATGGAAAATTGCCTTTGATAAAGGAACTTATTAATCATGTTTAAAGCATTGATTCCAGACTGCAAAAGTGGCCCTATCTTTATTGAAAGCAGGGATTCTTGGGGTGCCTGGGTGGCTCAGTCACTTAAACATCTGACTCTTGATTTCAGTCCAGGTCATGATCTCAGAGGTTCCTGAGTTCAAGCCCCCAAGTCGGGCTCTGCACTCACAGTGAGGAGCCTTTCTCTCGCCCTCTCTCTCTGCCGCTCCCCAATGCACATGCACGTTCTCTTGCGCGCTCTCTCTCTCTCTCTCTCCAAATAATAAATAAACATAAAAATAAACATTAAAAAATTAAAGAAGCAATTCTCAACCACAGCAGTACTAACATTTTGGGTCAGATAATTCACTCTTGTGGGGTCTCACCTGTGTGTTGTGTAACTTTGTTTTGTTTTGTTTTGTCTTGTTTTCTTATGTGCTGGTAGCACCTCTCCAGTTGCAAGAGCCAAAACCACTTCAGGCATTCCCAAAATCCTCCGGGGAGCAAAATTGCAAAATTGACCCTGGTTGAGAAACACTGATATCAAGGGATTTTATCCCCTAATGTGGGAGTGGCTAGATAATTCCTTCCATATTTTTTTTTCAATGATTCCATGAATCCTCTTTTGGTCAAACCAAAAGATTTCTTTATTCAGTTTGTCGCAACACCCACTGTGAACTTATTCATTACCTTCTCCATTTCCTAACGCCCTTTCATGCTTCCTCCCTTCTTTCTCAAAGTTACCCTACATTCTCTCTCCCAACCATCATTTTAGATTATAACCTCCTTGTGGCCATATCCTTACTGTGGCTTTTGTTTTATTACAACTTATGAGCCTTACAGACCTTCTCTTCCCACCAATAGCCAAATCAATATTCTGTGTAACTAAAGCTGCCAGGAGTGTCTAGAATATAGAAACCCTCAGATGCCTTTTTTTTTTTTTTTCAACGTTTATTTATTTTTGGGACAGAGAGACAGAGCATGAACGGGGGAGGGGCAGAGAGAGAGGGAGACACAGAATCGGAAACAGGCTCCAGGCTCTGAGCCATCAGCCCAGAGCCTGACGCGGGGCTCGAACTCACGGACCGCGAGATCGTGACCTGGCTGAAGTCGGGCGCTGAACCAACTGCGCCACCCAGGCGCCCCTCAGATGACTTTTGAGAAACACAGGTCATGTGAGCCTGATCAATTCCTGGTCACAGATTCCTCTGTGGCCGAACTCAAAGTCCACAAGAAGTCTGCTGAGGTGTGAACACCATGGCCTCTGCTCCATCTTGAAATTCTAATTGTACGTTTCACCTGATCTGTGTGCATTTTGTCCTTGAACCCATAAGTCTCAACTTTTCTTTACATGGGCTTATATTGCCGGATCTGAAGGACTCTGCCTGGTAAAGCCTTCTAAATATCATTCTATCTGTTCACTTGGGATTTTAAATTTCTTTTTAAACTGTGCCAGCATTTTCATTAGCATTGTTATTCTTATGGTTCTCTGGTTACAAAGTTACATAGGTTATGAGTGAAGTACCTGACCCCCAATTCTCCCATAAGCCCTGCTAGTGCTTAGTTCTTTTTGGAAACATATGTATCACTTTGTAACAGAAACAGTTGACCCTCGAAAGACCTAAAAAGTGATTTCATCCGGCTCTCATTTGCCACCCATTTTATAAATAAGAAAACTGAGACCCACAGATGAGGATAGGGATTTGTTTCCTGCTTTGCTCTGTAACCACAGAGCTCACGGCAGCATTTGGTGCTCAATACAGTATATTCCCTTAGCTTAGATTTGCTGCTGTATCTTTTTTTTTTTTTTTTTAATATCAGGTTATTACCTTGTAAAAGAGTTCTGATACATTAGTGGTTTTTACTGAAAGCCACCTCCAATCTGTTTTGGAAATAGGCAAGGTATAAATAGTAAATAAATAATGAGCCAAGGAGCAGAGAGGTTTTTACAGCTTCTTGGCAGCAGAAATGAGACTGGATCCTACTTTCCAACTCCAAGCCCAACCCTCTCTCCATAGCATCCTGTTTTCCCCAGGTAACTGTGGGTCTCCCGCTTTATATCCTTGTGGTCTGGAAGACTCAATAAATAATCACCATGGCATTGCCAGGTTCACTCCCAAATGTTTCCCTTAGGTGCTGAGCTAGGCCAAAGTTCAAAATCAGAGATACATGTGTTGCCATCTTACATGAGTATAGCATTACCTGACCAGTGGTAAGGTCATTTTGGCTTATTTTTTGTTGAAGTATAGGTTATACACAGTGATTCACAGTTGTTTTGACTCTGGTTACAGAAACACATTGTTTATTCTTTGAAAGGTCACACAAAAGTGGGACTGTTCATGTGGGTTTCGTTAGCACCAGGCTCTAACCTGCCCAGGAGAAGGAAGCTTACAGATTAGCCCCACAATTTCTACCATTAACTCTTTCTCCATTTGTTTCCATTCTTTTATGTTCTCTGGAACAATAGTCAACAAAGAAAATGCAGAAGGGTTCAGACATAACATTTTGTTTTAAGTCTGAAACAACAGTAAAGGTCCAAGAAAACAAATTCAATGTGGGAAAAATATTATAGCTTGTCCTGAACCAAGTTAAAGATGGGGGGAAATAGGAAGACAGGGATAAACAGTGAATGAACATGGACCTGAGTTTGCACACCTGCCAACTTCAGGTGGAACATGACCTGTAGTTGGGTTTTGTTTGGTAGGCATGCCCACAAAGACTTAATAAATTTGGACATCCTGCCAACATTACATACACAGAAGATTTCACACGCTCATCTAAATCTCTGGCTCTTCCTAGAAAAAAAAAAAAAAAAGAAAAAGTGTACACAAAATCTTGGGTTTTAGCACAGTCACCATGGGCTGGGAACGAGCCACAGGGGGCACTTTCTTAGAGGAAAAAAACAAAAACAAAAAACAAAAAAAAACACGTGATCTGTTTCTTTCAATCCCCAATGCTGATTGCCATGCCAGTAATGGTACTCGTCTGGTTCCCAAGCGTGTCTCTGTTCATGTGCCGTGTAATAGCAACTTCTTGTTTTTATTAGAGACCTGCTTTCCTAAGTACTTGCCTTACTTTCATTTCCCCCAACCTGTACTCACACCTAGAAGCCCAACTTTCAGAGATTAAGCCCAAAGTTTCAAGATTTACTCTAGTTTATAAAGGCTTTCAAAACTCTTACCTGCTGCTTCCATACATCTTGTTACGTTCCTTTGACAAATCTCTTCTTGGCAATGAACTGAAATGCACAGCACAGCACAGGCAGGGCTATCAATTTTGACTCAAGTGATGGGCTTCATCTGAACCTGTCCCAGCATCATGGCTGCTGGCTCCATTTCCACATCATGGCTTTCATTTCTTGGTACAGTGGGCAAAATCTGAGACTTGTCTACCGAAGTTACCACTTAAAGGGTACAGAGAAGCTATAGAGAGTAATTTTAATAAAGCATGGAAGATCAATCACTCTTGGGGAGAAAAAGGACTTAAAAAAAACCCTTCAAACAATTTATGGTTAATTTCCAAACTGTCTATGCACTGTTAATTATAAGACTATACATTTGGCTATTTGCAATTTTATTTCTTCGAAGCACTTTCTCTGATTAACTTTGATTCCCAAAACTCTCAACTCTGCTGCCATTACCACCTTTGTTTTCAGTCACCAAGGTAGTTTATTACTTCAGTAATAAGATATATAGATATATTTGTATATCTATACTTATCTATATATCTTTCTGGTCTCCATCCTGAGTCGTCTTAGGACCTGCAAATTATATTTGGCTGAGTGTTGGTGAATTTATTGATCTATTACTGAGGTGGCAACTTGTGCCTTTTTTTCTTGAAATTGGTGTTCATTTTTGTTTAACATTTTATTATAAAAATTTCAAAAATAGATATTAATATATTAAACCCTCATGTGTTTATCATCCAGGTTTTCCAATTAGCAATATAGAGCTAATCTTATTTTCTCTCTCTTAAATTATATATTGTGTTTATCATACAGATATGTAACTTTTTATCGTTCTAAGAGACAATAATCCCTAATAATCCAAAGCCATTAGCTAATTGTTAATATTGACTAAATGTTATTATTACTATTTTTACTGGAAAAGATTTCCACTAATATCTACACTGTGTTCATATTTCACCAATTTCTTATAAATGTATTTTCTTAATAAAAATGAACATTTTAATTTTCTGTTTGAATCAAGCTGCTTTTAGATCTTTAAATTGTGGCAGGAACACTTAAGATGAGATCTACCCTCTTGAATGTTTAAGTGCACAATGCAATATTGTTAAATATAGAAAATGACCTTGCACAGAAGATACCTAACCTTTAGTCATCTTGTACAACTGAAACTGTATACCTGTAGAACAGCAACTCTGTTGCCTCCTTTCCTAAATCTTGAGCAACCACCATTCTGTTCTGTCTCTGAGTTTGACTATTTTAGCTGTCCATGTAAGTGGAATTGTGCAGTATTTGGTCTTCTGTGACTGGTTTATTTCACTCAGCGTGACCCTCCAGGTTCCTTCATGGTGTCACATGTAGTAGAGTTTCTTTCTTTTTCTAAGGCTGAATAATATTCCATTGTGGGCTGTACTCATTCATCCAATGATGGATATTTGTTTCCATATCTTGGCTATTGTGAGTAATGCTGTAGTAAACATGGAAAGGCACACATCTTTTTAAGATTCTGCTTTCAATTATTTTGGATAAACACCTAAAAATGGGATTGCTGGAGTCTATGGTTTTTCTATTTTTATTATCTTTAGGAAACTCCTTAACATTTTCTATAGAGGCTCCACCATGTTACATTCCGACCAATAGTGCCCAGGGGTTTAAATTTCTCCACATCCTCCCCAATGCCTGTTATCTTTTTGTTTTGGATAATGTCTTTATACACACACACACACACACACACACACATACATATATATAAACATATATATGTGTATATATATGCACATATATATGTATATATATACATATGTATACACATATATATATGTATACACGTATATATACATATGTATACACATATATATGTGTATATATATATGTATACACACACACAGATAGAGAGATAGATAGATAGATAGATAGCTGATTTACTCAAGGATTTACACATTGCATTTGTTTGCTTTGCTCTGTAACAGCCCCCCCCCCCCCACTTTTCTTTCTTCCCTGCAAATTGTACATAGAAGACATGAATTCTGTAGAATTTCGTCCATTCTGTGTGGCTGATTACCTTCCTGTGGTGTTATAAAATGGATAAACTCCTAAATTTTCTGCAATGCTTGCCATCTAGGAAATTATCTGGAGGTAGAGAAGATCACCCCCAGAGGGCTCAAGCTTCCTGGACCATTCTGGTGGATGAAGGGAAGTAATATTTTAGCACATTTTTAAGAAGTGTTCGTCGCACCCCATGTGGGAAGCAGTCCAGCAGGGCTGGACTAGAGAGACAAGAGGAGATGGGAGCCCATGCTAGTTCTGTGGATCTCAAACTGCGTCCACGAGGGGCCTCTGGGAGGAATGCCCCAGAATTCCCACAGTGAGGCTGACCTCAGCCTGCCACTTCCACAAGACAGCCTGCTTATTATTTGTTTCCTGTGTTGGGCATCAATATATAAATATCTGATTTTATTTGAAAAAAATTAAAAATACTTTTGAAAGCCACTATAGAAGACTTATAGAAAACACTTGGGTTTGTGATGGGGGAGATCTGACTGCTCTCTTAAATTGCCTTAAAGAACTGGAGAAGTTCAGTAAGTCACTTACCCCTTGGGGATTCCATTCCCCTCTCTGTTCCACTCGGATATCCCCATGTGCCCTGCATATCTTACAGGGTTGTCGTGAGAACCCAGAAATTGGGACAGTTTGAAAGCATTTTGCACAAAACAAATCGTAAGACTTTGTTTTCCCCATTTTTTCTTTTTTAGTTATAAACATGACTTAACAACAGAGAGGTTTTAAGGGGATCAAAAATCACTTAGATATCCCTGGAGAGAGAAAGTGCTATTAGTGGCAAAGCTGACGTGAGAAATTTAAAAAAAAATAATAATGGAAAACAACTTACTTTGCAAGTTTGGCGTGCTGTCATGACTAAATATACACTGCTGAGGAATCTGTGTGTTAGGCTGAAAATACATCTCTAGGGATCTAAAGACAAGATAAGATTTTCTCAGTAAGATAAGGTGGCAGATTCTGTTTTTAGTTAGGATGGGGACATCAGTGAGGAGCTCTGGATTCCTGACTCTGACAGTGTTTAAGAGCTGATTCTTGTGCTTATTCTTATATGCAAATCCCAGGAGGAGAGACAGTTGGAGCTTCCTCCCCTGTAGACCATCGGGAATCTGATGACTTCAATCCCATATCACGTAACACAAGTTTTGTGGGCTCCCTGAATTTTTCCATGCAGTGTCATTCTCTTTAGATTGAGCACAAAGCACTACCCACAAGAGTCAAGCCACATATCAGAAGTTCACGAGGCATTCCAGAATTCATTAAAAACAGACCTAAACACCCCATCTTCCACAGTGTAGTGTGTGTTCTAAGTAGAACGGAAAGATCAAGTTATTGAGGTATGCCATTACCACAATGACAATCCTCTCTTTACTGCTCAATGACTCTGTATGAGTCTGGCTAGCTGCCTGACCTCCCTTTATGTGTATTTTCACTTGTACAACAGAAATCCTACTATTACTACTACTACATTAATATAAAATAGGTAAAAATCATCATCATTATCACCATTTATCTAGAAGAGTTATCAAAAAGGTTAAATGAGATAAGATAACTGCTTTAAATTATAAAGGGCCATGCAATGTCATACACTAGAGCTATTCCCAGGTCACACTGGCCTGCCTTTGGAAGGTGCTGGAATACAATCTAAGAGTGTGTGGTGTCCCTTTGTTTGCTGGTTCCTCATAAAATACTTTTTTTCTTAATAGGAGAATATGTGATTATATCTTGACTACCTCATTCAGAGAAAGGAAGTTTACATGCCAGGATGACTAGTTAACAGAGATGGAAAGTACATAATAAAGGAACCACTGGAGATGCTTTTTACAATTTATAGGAAAATGAGGATTGTGAATGCCTTTTTCTTTCCTTTTCTTTTCTTTTTTTTTTTTTAAATCAAGGGAAACCTCGAAACGGACCTTTGTTTTTCTTCTGTCTAGCACTCTAACTTTCTTTGGGGAATTTCTTTTGCCCCATTCCAATCATGTGGCTTTTCGGGTTCCCGGTTACAGTTGTCAAACCTGCTGGTGCTTGTGGGGACCAGACCTGGTGTCGGAGAGGCCATCCCCGGACCACAGTGATGGCTGCAGGGTGGACATGTGCTTCCAGTTAGCAAGCCGTATTTGTCCCAAGAGATTTTGTTTTGGGCTTAAGGAATGACACCATGCTTTTAAGATTACGTTTCTAGGAGTGTTATGAATAAAAGACCTGCGGAAATGATCTTCCCCACAAGTAGTCATAATTGAAATAAACACAAGGGAAGAAGAGGGCTGAAGACCAGCTTTGAGTTTCTATACCTGCTGTGCCAGAAACCAGATCTTCCTTTATTATATCCTGGTTACAAAAAAAAAATAATAAATTAATTCTTTTCTTTTTTCAAATTAAACCTCTTATGACTGAAAAAGTAATCAACTTCTTATAAATATTACCTGTATTGAATTCCAGTACAGATGCTTTTATAATTATTACACATTGATACTTTAAAATGTCGTTTGTTTGTTTGTTTGTTTATTTATTTATTTAAACTCCAAACATTAGGTATGAATTAGGGAGGGTAGAGGAGAGTGAGGGCACTTGATAAGAAGTAATATAACTAAAAAACGCAATTGTTATGAATTATAAATTCTTTTTCAGGTATACCTAGTAAGATTTTTAGTCTAGCCTCTACCCAGAAAATAAAGACCGTATGCTCAAAATATCCATGCTGATCATAAAACAGATGCTCAATAATCTGATTTAGAGGCTTTGTTTCCTAAGAGGATTTTGTTATATTTTGAAATTAATCAATAAATACAAGTAGGATATGAGCCTTCCTTTCAAAAGCAGCTAATGTTTTTATCTTTCCCAAAATACTTTTCAGATAGGGTCTCAGAGATCTTAGCTTCAGGTATTATAATTAATTCCCATAAATTTAAAAAGGAGGGTATTTGTTACATGGCGTGAAATAGCTCATAACATTTTCCAGGAGGATTAGGCGCTTATGCTTGGATGATACACAGATACAGAGAATAACCAGAAGAATGGGTTCTTGGAAAGCCCCACTGGGCTCCAGGCTGCTTCTCAGAACCTACAATACTTTAGATGAAATGACTAGAACCTTCATCACCATTGCCACAAGAAACAAGCACTATTCTCCTCCTCATTGCACTATCTTTTCCGTTTGCCTGCCGAGGACCATCTGTGGCTTCTAAATCTCGCACAAGTGTACCCATGTGTAAGAATGCAAGAAAACTTTTTGGTTTTCCAGCTCTAGAGGATAGGAAGCCTGCTGGAAAAGATTTAGAATAGGTGCAATGTCCCCTGCATATTTTACCTTATTTTTGTCTCATATCAACTCTGTAAGACAGGTATTTTTTTTTTTTTTCTCCTATTTTAGAAATGAGAAGACTAAGGCTCCATGAGGTGGGGCTGGAATGAGAAAATCCTTTAATCCAAAACCCGTGTCTCTTTCACTTTATCACTGCTACTTGTCCTGATCATTTCTGGAGCTTAAATGCATGTTCTATTAATACTTCTTTGCACTACCACTTCAACATGACCAGGATAGTTGTCAAAGCTGTCACATTGTAGAAGGCATTTGTCATCTGTATTAGCCCCTGTTCAGAGATGAACATTTTGAGAATGGAAACAACAACCGGGTTAGATGTGTCTGAGTTCTGTTCATTTGGGATTTTCTTAAATGACATGTTCTAGGACTGTATGCCACACACCAAAAAATCTTCATGACTGTCCTTTGACTGAACCCAATTTGACATTTTCAACAGGCCCATTGTCAAAATAGCTAATACAAACCACGGTCTTGTTCAAGACCATTTAAATATCTCCCCTACAGATGAAGTTATCAACGTATGATCACGGAAGTCTCTAAGACATGGGAAGAATTAGTGGAAGAGTTGGTATACGGGAACAGTTCACCTGGATGCAACCTTTGCACCAATTCCCCTGGGTTGAAAAATGCCCGGTGTGAAACGGGAGGGGGAAATAGCAAAACAAAGAATCCTAAAATTGATGAGCTGGAATCAATATGTCCAAAGTCAAAGTTAAACCTTCTAAATAAAGCTAGAAGCCCATGTAATCTTCATTTGAATTTTTTGTTGTTGTTCCTGAAAAAAAAAAAAAAAAGATTACTAAAATGTAAATGGAAGACTGTGTGCAAAACTCAAGGTTGGCCTGCATCCATTAAAACACTATCTGTTGGCAGAAATCAGAAGGAAGAGGGCACCACTATTGTTTCAGAAATCTGTCAATTTCTATTCTAAATGTCAGGACACCAGCCATGACTTTGCTAAAAGATAAATTTTTATCAGGAAAAGAGTGAACTTAGGGCTTTGAATAGTATAAAATTTTCATGCCGGACATATAAATAAGATAGAACAAGGGAGGGAGGAAAGAAAGGGACTGTATACAAGCTCTGCTGATGCAGTGATAGTTGTTAGTTGTTCTGAGTGGCCAATAATTATAAACTGTGGCTCATAGTGAGTTTTATAGTTTAAAGTTCACCAACACATCCACTGCCTGTTGGTTGTAAACTCAACTACTAACCATCCTTCACACCAGAGAACTCATGTAAGCCAGTTTACCGTTGAGCCAATTTCAAGTCCTTTTAGTAATTATAGTTAAACTCCAATGTTGGGATTGGGCTGGGAGGGCTATATGCTTCATACAAGTTTGTATATTACAATGAAAGCAAGATGTAGAGTAAATCTAGTGTACAAACATGTATCAGTAAACTGGCACGGAATATGACTTGTACTGTAGGTTGAGAAATTCCTACTCTGTGTCCTAAAGCACTCTGACAAGCACCTTGCATAGAAAGCTTTTTCTAACATGATACATTCTAGTGGTAGAATCAACTAGCATCATAATGGCGTCAAGTGGCAGGAACCATAGAGGAGGTACAGGAATGTGAAGCCAGGAAGGTTCCAGAGCTCAAGTATCATACTCTGTTATTGAACTGCAAAGTTTGCTGGCTCTCTAAACTTCTTAAAGGTTGGCAAAGCCCATACATTCTTTCTAACTGACTCTAATTCCTAATATCACCAGGCCGATTTAAAAAAACTCTCTGGTGTGGATTTTGACAAAGATATATGAAGTGTCAAATAATCATATCAGAATGTGTCAGTTCCTGCTTGTGGTAGTTCATTTGCTAGTTAAACACCCTTGGAGTGCACATTTCTGATGAGATGCAGGTTTCACCTGAGTGAACCTAGGGTACGGATTAGTGTTGAACAACGTGAAAACATTTGTTTCACTATTTGTACACATTTATTTTTAAAGTAAATTATCAGGCAGACAATAAAGCACAGACCTGTATTCTTCGTGCCATTTTTGGAGCTGTTCCTCTGTGTACAGAATACTTCTAGTGTTTCTTTGTAGGGCAAGTGTAACAGAAGTTGACCTTTGCTATTAGGTGTCATTTCTTTTGCCCTGGAACCCACAGAGAGCACTCCCTTGGACACCTATCGCTGACTACCTTACATGGTCACTTAACTGTTTCACTTAACTCTTGTGTCCCCAGTAGAGAAAGGCCTGGCATCATGCCTTTATAGCTCTTTATTCATCTACTGTAGAGATGGATACGTTGGATCCCTCAGAGTCATGCTCAATAGATTATTTGCTGAATAAAGGAATATATGAGAACATGAAGAAGCCATGAAGGAAAGTACTGCTTGTATTGGGGGGAGATTTGTCTTTTTAACTTTGTGGTGCACACTTCTAGGGCAGAAGACTTGTATGGTCTTTGATTTTGGAAGCAATATACATTGAGACATCCATTTTGACAGCTAAAGGCAGGTGTCTTAATGCTCCCCAGCTGCAGCCTGCAGCAAACACCACCTTGAGAAGGCTGATGGGGGCAGTGCCATATAAGTGCATTATGGATCTTGTGCTCTAGGTGTCTACCAACCCCCATCCCAACAAATACGCACACGGTCTCACATCCAGCCCTGCCATTTGCTTTGTTGCTTGGCATTTACACAGCAGCAGATGTGCTATAAATAGACACACAGCAACAAGGCTGGCATACCAATGGACCCAGAGGTGAGACATCTGGTAAAACAGATGCAGCGTGGCAGGGGAACACAGACTGCCCAGAAAGTGCTCATTGCCCAAGATCAGCGCCAAGGATCTGACCAGTGCCTGCCTCGGCACCGTGCCCTCCAAACAGATGGGAATAGGTTTGAGCCAATAAGAGTACATGGAGAAAGTGGTCAGATTGCTTCTGAGAAGGAGTGGCCTCTGCCAGAAAAGTTGAAGCAGCCCTTTTTCTTTTAAAAGTCAGCTCTTCACCGTCACCTGGGCACCACCCATCCATCAAGTCCCGTCAAGCAGTTTTTGCCCAGTTTCATCGTGGCAGAGCAAGCCCTTAAATAAATGCCTTACCTTGTTCACGGAGATGACAGGAGGATTAATTAATGTTAGCAAAGCTCCGGCAAGATCAATGGATGAAAGAAAACTCACAAAGTGCATTATTAATAATGGAATGAGGTCACACTCCATAAAAGCCCCGTAAAAAGTCCCATTTTCCGTGTAGAGCAGTCATTTTGTATTAGAGTCCCACTTTTTATTGAAATATTTAACAATCATAATGCATTGTAATTTGTGTCCTTAACTAGGGAAAAAGTGCATATAGGAGAAATGCTGGGGAGAAAGCACTTAATCCACTCATCTTTTTACTTCTTCTGTGTGGTCTAGACACAGGGTCCTTTTTCCCCTGAGATGATAAGCCTACTTATCCATGGCCCTAATACTCTCCATTCTTTGCCTTCAGTCAATTAACGACTATAATAGGAAGAACAACAACTAACTGCAAGGAACACTTGAATCTTCAGATATGCAAAAATAAGGTGCGAGATACATTGGTGTGAAATAATGTCCTTGAATAATAGAATTCTCTTATTCTCAGGTACATCTGGCACCTGAATGAAGCTATCAAAGTATTTCTGAAGTGGAGGTCTCTAGGGGGCCTATATTCCACAGGAACAATCAAGATAAACAGCAATGAAACTAGACAATAAGAACTTGGAATTAGCATAATTTCTTCCATGGAAATGTCTCTTTGCTCACATTTCTAACTTTGTGAATCTCCACCTTCTATCAGTATTCCTTGAATTTCATCCTTCATTGTGAGGCAAACCAGATCATCTTAGCTGAAAAATCTTCTCTTGTGTCTTTACATCCATTACTACCTCTTTTACTGTATTTGCAGTTTTTTATTATGATATTTCATTTTGTCATTTACAGAGAAGGCACACTTTGTTTCACCAAAGTGATCATAAACTCATATAAGGCAGAGTCACTGCTTCGTTCCCTACAGTCTCAATTACAGTCTCAGTTATATGAATACAGGATGTCCTTCAAAAAATACCGGTTGATTGACGCTTAAAAAAAGCAATGATGGGGTGCCTGGGTGGTTCAGTCGGTTGAGCATCTGACTTTGGCTCAGGTCATGATCTCACAGTTTGTGGATTCAAGCCCACGCCGGGCTCTGTGCTGACAGCTCAGAGCATGGAGGCTGCTTGGGAGTCTGTGTCTCCCTCCCTCTTTGCCCCTTCCCCGCTCATGCTATGCCTCTCTATGTCTCAAAAATAAATTAAAAAAATTAAAAGAAAAGAATGATAAATGACATATGTGAAGCATTCTCAGGCATCATACTGACTGCTTTCATGCATTTCTTTTACTAGTCATCACAGTACTCTGTAAGGCAGATACCACTGTCATCTCAACTTTGTAGATAAGGACAATGAATCTCAAACAAGTTCACTAAGTCGCCCACAACATGTACAGCTAGGAAGGTTCAGGTCCTTGGCTTCAATCCAATCCTGGCTGATTCCAGGGATCTACTATGTCATATTGCCTCTAAAATTCTTCCATACCCACCCCTGGCAATGCATCATTTAATGCACATTTAGAAATCTTTTGTATTGGGGCGCCTGGGTGGCTCAGTCGGTTAGGTGTCCGACTTCGGCTCAGGTCATGATCTCGCGGTCTGTGAGTTCAAGCCCCGTGTCGGGCTCTGGACTGACAGCTCAGAGCCTGCAGCCTGTTTTGGATTCTGTGTCTCCCTCTCTCTCTCTGACCCTCCCCCATTCATGCTCTGTCTCTCTCTGTCTCAAAAACAATGTTAAAAAAAATTTAAAAAAAGAAAACTTTTGTATTACATAATATCCTACAGATAAACTCTAATTCCTTAAATTAATGAAGAAATACACATAGATGAGAATATACTGTAGTATTTGGCCAGTGAATATAATGGGCTGGACACAGCAGGTCTATAAAGAGGAAAGGTTGCTCTTTGAATATGATTTCACTCATGCATTAAAACCACCCATGATGTTGTCTGTCTCCAAGTCATTTCAGTTGCCTCTGCTCTCAACCAGCAATGCTGTGGGGACTAATTAAATATTGCCCACAGAGTGTAGAGTAATAATATAATTGATGATAAGCCATCTAAGAGCTCTTCTACTATTATGAGATCATTTGAATACAACCATCTCTGTGGTCCAAAAGCAGTAAATATCTTATACCCAAATGGCTTTGACATTCAGGTTCCAGGCATTCTAATGCATGGGATAATTCAATGCACTCTAATAGCCTGAACTGGAGACTTGCTTTCTTGATTGACTCTTTATTAATGGTGAATTGCTTAGTTAGTTAACAGGATAACTGCTGGAAAATGGGAAGTAAAATCATAATGGCATATGTTTGCAGAAAATGACTTCTCTATAGTAAAGATTTATAACCTTATGCAGGCATTTGTTCATTCAATAAACATTTATTCAGCACCATCCCTGTACTAGTCATCGTTTTAGGTGCTGCTGATACTAAGTTGAGTGATACTAATCCACCGACCTCTAGAATTTACATTCCAGGAATCAAGACACAACATGCATGTATTTCATTCTGTTGCTATCTAACTTCAGATAGGGATGATTGCTATGATAAAGAACACAATAAAAGAAGAGAGGAGAAAGGAGGTAATAGATGGTCAGGAAAGGACTACATGGAAGTGACAGAGGCAGATACCGGAGTATTGAAAGGGAGCAAACAATGAAAACCTGGGAGAGGAAACTTTTCGGCAGTGGAACACCAAGCATAATGATCCTGAAGTGGGAAAAACATAGGTCTGTTGGAGAAATACTAAACAGCCATACTGGCTACTATAAAATGAGTTAGGAGAAAGTTGTAGAAAACAAAATTGGAAAGGTAAGCAAGGGCCGGACCATATAAAGCCTGGAGGCCACCTTTGAATTTCCATGTGAAGCCATTGGGAAGTTTTGAGGAAAAGAATGGCCTGGTCAGATTTACATTGAGAAAGATCACAATGATGGCTATGTACATAATACTGTATAGGATGCAATGGAGAAGGAAAGGAGACCGATTAAGAGCTATTTTAGGATATGACAAATTTTTGGAGTATGGTTTAAGGATGGAGAAGCTGAAAGAGTTAAGGTTCAGGATATATTCTTGAGACTGCAGCTGTCAGGATTGGGGGCTAAATGGATTGTGGTATTTGCGAATAAGAGAGGAATCCTATATTCAAGGGTTAAAAAGAGACTAAAAAATATTAAAACAAAAAAAAATAGGCTTTACAAACTGTGTTCTTCTCAGCCACATTTCCACAGTGGGAATTCCTCAGAACAGAACAAAATCCCTTACTCTTTTAAAGTTCTAAGATGAGTGTTGGGAGAAAGTCCTTGGGTCTAGTAATCTAGTCTAATCTCTGCTGTTAATTGACCCAGAACAGGCTGCCCTACCTCTCTGGGCTTCAGTTTCCTTTTATTTGAAAAGTAAGTGATTGGGTCTAGTAATCTAGTCTAAGCTCTGCTTTTAATTGACCCAGAACAGGCTGCCCTACCTCTCTGGGCCTCAGTTTCCTTTTATTTGAAAAGTAAGTGGGAATCCAGAATTAGAAAATGTTTAAGGTTCCTTCCAGCTACAGTCTTTAAGAAAATGGTGAGGTTTAATAAGCAGTAAAGTTTAATGTTCACATATGTAAGCGGTCTATAATCAGATGTATTTTCTCCAACTGAAAATGATCATTGATGACGTAGTTTCCTCACTAAAATTAGAATAGTCCTATAATTGATAGGACCTTGGCAAGTACAATCTGAAGAATGGCAAAAAATACCTATCAGAGCTGAGACCATGGGTCTTTGAATCCTGCTGGATGCACCTACTTTACTTTGGAATCTCCACAGTGGAAACACTTCCCTTGTACCCTCATTCAGTGTAAGTACTAACTCCGTGGAAGTACTTTCCCTTCATGCTTCTCTCTCCTACACACACACACACACACACACACACACACACACACACACACACACA